>NC_077223.1:99193011-99290337 GCF_024763615.1 Phlebotomus papatasi
AGGTGCCCCATAGTTGACCAAAAAGCGATATTGGACTAAATTTCCTTAATTCTTCTGGGCACGGGAAATGTCTTTTCTTTCAAGAGGGGGGAAAGCAGCAAGAGAGAAGAAAAAAAGAAAAGCAAGAGTGTTGATAAGAGGAGAGAAAGAAGGGCACAGTCAGCACAATAAGGATTTCAAGTGCAAATCTATTTTTAGTGCCCTACACACAAATCACACTGAATTTCCACCAAATTTCTGTTCAATTAGCTTCAATACTAAACACTTCACAATTTTTACGCACTATTTCACCAGCTAAATCCTGGGAAAATGGGAAAAAAGCTGCAAAACTTGCCACTTTTTCCCTACAGAATCCACAAAATATTTTGACAGTTATTTGTCAATGGATTCTCACCAGACTTCTCAGCTGGTCGCTCCCTCCAGGACCAGTTTACAAACTGTATCGAAACTAGTTTCGAAACACCTCATGTAAAGTTTCGAAACTTTGTGGGAAAAAATGTATGGAAAAGTAAACATTTTGTACCTATGTTTGGTAAACTAGTTTCGAAACGGTTTCGAAACCTGTATGTATTTGAGTAACACTTTGACGAATTAGGAAACTATTTAGAAACTAATTTCGAAATTGTTTTATAAATGTGTTTCGATAATGTGAACTTTAAGAACACAAACTATTCAGAAACTAATTTCGAAATTGTTTTATAAATGTGTTTCGATAATGTGAACTTTGGGAACACAAACTATTTTGAAACTAATTTCGAAATTGTTTTATAAACGTGTTTCGTTAATGTGAATTTAGGGAACACAAACTATTTTGAAACTAATTTCGAAATTGTTTTATAAATGTGTTTCGATAATGTGAACTTTGGGAAAACAAACTATTTTGAAACTAATTTCGAAATTGTTTTATAAATGTTTTTCGATAATGTGAACTTTGGGAAAACAAACTATTTTGAAACTAATTTCGAAATTGTTTTATAAACGTGTTTCGTTAATGTGAATTTAGGGAACACAAACTATTTTGAAACTAATTTCTATAATGGCCTCTACACACTATCAGAAATTTCTTTAAAAAAGTATTTTTAAAGAAAATTTCCCCAATATTTGTAAGCAGAAACGTCAGAATTAAAAAAAGGCAATTTTTTGACGAAAATTGATTCTAATGTGTAGACACCATAACAATTCATAGACAAAATTTCATTGAGTTTTAAATTAAACTTTTTGTATAATTGATAAAACAAAGTTAAGAAATTATTATCTAGCTAAGAAATCACTTGCAAATGTGTATTACAAACCAGTTTCAATATAATGTGTAAAAATTGTGTAAAAAATGTGTATATAATAATGTGTAAAAATTGTTTCATAAACATATTTTAGTAAACATTTCTAAACAGTTTGGATATTTAATTTCGAAATGAAATACAAACTATATTTAAAATTATAGTTCGTAAATGGTTTTGAAATCTTTAAGAAACTTAGTTTTAGTAAACTTGTTTCAAAAACATTTTTAAGTACACATTTGGATACCGTTTCGAAACTTAGTTTTCGAAAACTTGTTTCAAAAACGTTTTTAAGTACACATTTCGAAACAGTTTCGATACTTGTTTCGAAATGGAATACAAACTAAATTTAAAAATATTGTTTCCCCCAAGACTAATTTAAGTTACAAAATTTCGAAAATTCTGTATAATAAACTGTTTCATAAACATTTTCGAAACGTTTTCGAAACACTTCGGAAACAGTTTATAAAACATGTGTACTAAAACTAAGTTTCGAAACGGGTTCGAAACTGTTTGCAAACTAAATTTTTAAATATAGTTTGTATTCCATTTCGAAACAAGTATCGAAACTGTTTCGAAATGTGTACTTAAAAATGTTTATGAAACAAGTTTACGAAACTTAGGTTCAGAACGGTTTCGAAATATGTAGTTAATTATGTTTTTGAAACTATTTTTACACATTATTTATGTTACAGATTTTTAAAGAGTTTAAAAACGTGATGAGTAAATTTATAATGAAACTGGTCCTGGTATTATATGCTATTATTTAATCTATGTGTTAATTGGAATTTATTTGAAAACTAAATCCGAAACTGTTGCGAAATCAATTTCGAAATTGTTTTATAAATGTGTTTAGATAATGTACACTTTACCTTTACATAATCACAAATCTAATTTAAAATATAATTTAAATTAAAATCTGATTTAGAAATAGTTTGGAAACTGGTTAAATAATTGATTTTATACATAAATATGAAATAAATATAAAGACTTACTGATTTGTAAAAGAAATCCCTGAAATCTCTAGCATATAATACCAGGACCAGTTTCATAATAAATTTACTCATCACATTCCTAAACTCTTTAAAAATCTGTAACATAAATAATGTGTAAAAATAGTTTCATAAACATAATTAACTACACATTTCGAAACCGTTTCGAAACTTAGTTTTCGTAAACTTGTTTCATAAACATTTTTAAGTACACATTTCGAAACAGTTTCGATACTTGTTTCGAAATGGAATACAAACTATATTTAAAAATTTAGTTTGTAAACAGTTTCGAAACCGTTTCGAAATAGTTTTCATAAACTTGTTTCATAAACATTTTTAGGTACACATTTCGAAACAGTTTCGATACTTGTTTCGAAATGAAATACAAACTATATTTAAAAATTTAGTTTGTAAACAGTTTCGAAACCATTTCGAAACTTAGTTTTCATAAACTTGTTTCATAAACATTTTTAGGTACACATTTCGAAACAGTTTCGATACTTGTTTCGAAATGGAATACAAACTATATTTAAAAATTTAGTTTGTAAACAGTTTCGAAACCGTTTCGAAACTTAGTTTTAGTACACATGTTTTATAAACTGTTTCCGAAATGTTTCGAAAACGTTTCGAAAATGTTTATGAAACAGTTTATGATACAGAGTTTTCGAAATCTTGTAACCTAAAGTGGTCCTGGAGGGCTGTGGTGAATATCTTTCTATTTGTGAAAATTCCATCACAAATTTCGAATTTCCCTTAAGATTTTCTACTTCAATTCTCAACAATTCAATTCAACTATTTTTCCCTACTAACATTCCCATCTCATTTCACTGAATCCCTTCCCCAAGAACCTCCAGGAAAATTAAAAAAAAATCATTCCTTGAAAATTTCATTGAAATTTTCAACCCTCTGTGGTGAATATCTTTCTCATTGTTTTGAGTGCCACAGTTCTCAGGATTTCCAGCAATATCCTCCAATTTTCCTCAAGAACAATGCTGTCGCGATGCCATTTGCACGCCAAGAGTTCCACACTAGCCTGCTCAAGGATATTTCGTGAGGTAAGCCTCTCAAAATCCAAATCACCCCCCTAAATCTCAAATCTCCCAACATTAACCTCACTTTCATCCTTCCAGTTGAATGGGAAGATCACGTCCTCAAGGAATTATCACATTCTCTCAACCCCCGCGGTACACAGAAACAGGACAGTTCCCCTAGAGCACAATGGCACCTTCCCCGTGGCTGGAGTAACCTTCCTCAGATATGCCAGCTCCGGCAAACAGACAACCATCGCTGATGTAATGCCGGAGATTCCTACAATAGCTGCAATTCCGGAACCTCCTCCAGTCCCAGAGGCACCTCCAGTGGTTCCCATTGAGGCTGTGGCTCAAGGATCAGAGCCAGCCTTTGAGACACTGGGACTAGGGGGATGGTCTCCGGTGGGAATGGTGCAGCAGTGCATGGAATTCCTTCACATCGGCCTCGATCTGCCCTGGTGGGGTGTGATAGCCATCGGGACGATATGTGTGCGTACCTTGATCTTCCCACTGGTCATCGTGGCCCAGAGAAATGCCGCAAAAATGAATAATTACATGCCCCAAATGCAGGTAAAATAACTTATGATTTCTTGTGATTCTTTTGATAACCATTCCATTCATAACCAAAAATGTTTAAGGCTGTACTAGCTTATGTTTGAAAAGATTCTTTAGGCAACCATATTTTCTTGGTAATTATTTCCCTTGTCTAAGGGCGTTATCACACTTGCACATTAAAATTTTAATGTGATTCACATTAATTGTCGCTTGTGAGCGTCCAAATATGTTATTTGTGTCTTTGAGTCACTTAATATTTGTGGTTTTTCTATTTATTGATAAAGAAGTGAACTTGGCCTGTAAAAAGAAGTTTAAATTTACCTAAAGGCGTCTACACATTGGGAGCAATTTTCGTCAAAAATTGCGTTTTTGACATACAGTGAGTGTCAATAGTTTGTTGCCTAATGGATGTTTGAGAAATCAAGTGAAAAAAATGATAGAAAAAAATACTTTTCCAAATTTTTCTTTTTGCAGATGAGTTCCTTGTAATCCGTAGATATTATTTATAGTTTTCAAAAAAAATAATTAATTTTATTTCATATCAAAAATAATTGTTTTCCAAAAGTTGGTCATTTTTGAAAAATCAAAAGTTTGTTGCCTCATTAAAAAAACTAATTCAAAATGGTGAAAACGTGCAACCAACTTTATGTAAACCGGTTACATTTTGAGCTTATGTCATTTGATAGGCAAATGGTGGATTTGTACATTTTTAAGGCTTTCAATGTTAAATATATAGGTGTAAAAGTGATGATAAATAACAAGAAATAATCAGTTTTTTGATAATTCATAATTTAGGTTATAATGGCAAATTACAAAAAGTTAAAAGGTGGGATATTGTCCAGAGATACTGCTGGAAGGAATCGGCGTCGCTTAATTGCCAAATTTTATGGAAATTCATGAAAAGTTATACATAAAATGGTCAAATATTATAGTTATGAGGCACGAGTACATCTGAAAAACCCTACTGGTAGACCCAGGGTTTCGACTCAGAAAGTCGATAACCGCATTCTAGGTATCTCTGATAGTAACCCCATGATGTTTGCTTCAAAAATTCAAAGTCGGCTGGTTACAGAAGGCATACAGGCTTCAAATGCTTCGAAAATCAAACTCAAAATGAAAGAAAATATAAGAATAGGTACTTGGCTCGCAAGATTCCATTGGTAAGCAAAACCAAACTGCGTAAGAGGTTGTATTTTTACGTTTTTAGCATGCTCCAAGTGAATTTACAACCTTTTAACCAGATTGGTTTTGTTTACCAATGGAAACCTGCAAACCAAGTAATTATTCTTACCACTTTCATTAAATTGCGGTTGGTTTTGAAGCCTGTATGCCTTCTGTAACCAGCCGACTCTGAATTTTTGAAGCAAACATCATGGGGTTACTATCAGAGATACCTAGAATGCGGTTATCGACTTTCTGAGTCGAAACCCTGGGTCTACCAGTAGCGTTTTTCAGATGTACTCGTACCTCATAACTATAATATTTGACCATTTTATGTATAATTTTTCATGAATTTCCATAAAATTTGGCAATTAAGCGACGCCGATTCCTTCCAGCAGTATCTCTGGACAATATCCCACCTTTCAACTTTTTGTAATTTGCCATTATAACCTAAATTATGAATTATCAAAAAACTGATTATTTCTTGTTATTTATCATCACTTTTACACCTATATATAACATTGACAGCCTTAAAAATGTACAAATCCACCATTTGCCTATCAAATGACATAAGCTCAAAATGTAACCGGTTTACATAAAGTTGGTTGCACGTTTTCACCATTTTGAATTAGTTTTTTTAATGAGGCAACAAACTTTTGATTTTTCAAAAATGACCAACTTTTGAAAAACAATTATTTTTGATATGAAATAAAATTAATTATTTTTTTTTGAAAACTATAAATAATATCTACGGATTACAAGGAACTCATCTGCAAAAAGAAAAATTTGGAAAAGTATTTTTTTCTATCATTTTTTTCACTTGATTTCTCAAACATCTATTAGGCAACAAACTATTGACACTCACTGTATTTGACGTTTCCCCCTACAACGCTGCAGGGAATTTCCTTCAAAAAAGCAATTTTTGACAAAAATTGCTCCCAATGTGTAGAGACCATAAAGCATAAATATTTTTCACATTAAAAAATTAAGGAGAAAATCGCATTAATTTTTCGAATTATGCTATAAATCAATTTGTATTAAATTTTGCGGGCCAAATCTACTTTTTTATCAACAAATAGATCAAATATTAAAATGATTCAAACACACAAATTACACATTGGGACTCTCACCAGCGACAATTAATGTGAATCATATTAAAATTTTAATGTGCAAGTGTGATAACACAATAAAATGCTCTTCAAAATAGAGTAGGTGTGAAAAGTTTGTTGCCTCATGTGTGATCGGGAAACCAGGTGCAAAAAATGATAGAAAAAATTACTTTTTAGAATTTTCCTTTTTGCAAATGAATTTCCTGTAATCCGTAGATCTTATTTATGTATTTCAACTCCTTCTAACTTGTTATTTTAAGCTGAATTATGAAATATCAAAAAACAGATTATTTCTTGTTATTTATCATTACTTTTATACACATAAACAACTTTAGAAATGTCCAAACCCACCATTGGCCTCTCGAATGACGTAAACTAAAAATATAGCCTGTGTATTTTAAGCTACTTGCATGTTTCTGATCATTTTGAGTAACTTTTCAAATGAGGCAACAAACTTTTGACGCATGAAAAATGAACAACTTTTGGAAAACTATTATTTTTTATATGTTAATAAAATGAAATATTTTTTTCGAAATACATAAATAAGATCTACGGATTGCAGGCAACTAATTTGCAAAAAGAAAAATTGGAAAAAGTATTTTTTCTATCATTCTTTGAACTTGCTTTCCCAAAATACATTAGGCAACAAACTTTTGACACCTAATGTAAATTACATTTTTTTTGTAAAATTAAACAATTATCAAGTAGAAAAAAGAATACTCGGCTATAGCAGCTATAGCAGAGCAAACCCCGATGGGAAATAGAACCTCCGTTGTGAATCAAAATTGCAAGACAAAAAAACAATAAAAACTGATTCGTTAGTCTGCTGCTAAACACAAAGTTGATTCGCTGTAAAATCACAAAAATATTTGATCGAAAAATATTTCTAGAATAAAATTATAAAGAACTTTTTCTATTAACCCTCTAACGTCTGATTCTTTAATATGCAAGAAAAAGTAGTGAGATAAGTTTTTCTAAGCTAATTATGGTCCAACAAACTCAAAAATACCATATGTTCGTCATTATCTTTTTTAGTTTGAGCGTCAGGTGAGAAAAAGGTGAAGATACCCTGAGGAGTATGATAAGCGTTTAGTTACTTGATAAGCGTTTAATGACTAAAATATTTTTATTAAAATATATTGAACCAAAAAGTAAAATAAATTAATTCTAAATGTTTTTATGGATGACTCTGTTCTATGATTACTATAAAAAATATATAGTTTTAGAAAAAAACTTTAAAATTTTTAAAATTTAGCATTGACAAAACTGACATTGTGAAATCGCTCTAATTTTTAAGAAATATTTCACAGATCAGCTATGAAAATGTCACTTTCTTATATATCTTGAAGGTACTATGAAATACATTGTTCATCTTCTGGCCTTTTTCATGATCTTGGACATTTAAAGTCGGATTAGTGATCTCATCATCACAGCCAAAATCTGATTCCGTATATTACAACCAAATCCATGAATTACAGCCGTTTATCATTAGTCAATTCCAAGAATTTGACCTGACTACTCGTTGTGGGCTGTCTCTATGCCATTTTTATTGTTTTCTGTGAGAGAAATTATGCAAAACAGTTATTTACTTGAACAGAACAATTAAATAAAAAGGCCGGTTATTTTTGAAATTTTTACATCTAACCACCCAAGAGGCTCCAGAGAGTATCTTCATTTTTTGCTCCTAAAACTCACAATTTCAATTTTTTATGGTTATTAAACTAAATATATGAAGTAGAATAACACACCTTTCAGCAAATATAATATTTGCTTCAGTCGGAGTACCTTAGATGGTTTTTTGCACTTTGGAAATGAGAAATTTTGTTGTTTTTTCTCTGACCTGTCACACAAATATGCATAATTGTGTTTGCATAAACCTGGGACCTCCTGTAAACATTATTAGAATCTCAGAATCACAATTTTAATAATGTTCAGAATCGGAAATCATCAAACACCAAATTGTCTCTGTTTTTGTCAGTCATGTGCCATTTTTATATTTTTGTAATCCTTGATTATTCTTTCTGTCTTGTTATGTATTGAGTAGTACACTCTTGTGGGTTATTCGTGGCGTAATTTTATGAAAAAGATTTAAGGCGCTTAAAAAACTCTTGAAAAACAAAATTTCTGATCATTTGAAATATAAAACGCAAAATCATTGGGACTTTTTGGAATGAACTTTCTCAAAAGAGAACCAAAGTCTGAGTAAACTTCAGTTTTACTTGAAGTTAAACCTTCAAGTTTTCGTTTCTTTTTTTGTGCCTTGTTTTAACACGGTATTTGGATAACGCTGTTGGATCATCATACATCTAGAAAAAGTTTTTCCATTGTTTTGCCCTAAAGGATAATCGCTTTCACTAATAGAACAGTGGACACTATCACCAAACATGGTTTCCTAAATAATTCCATTCTGCTGAATTTACTTTCAAGAGCGTAATTTGAAAAGCAATATTATGAAAAAATTAGAAGCTAAATAAAAACCATAATTTTCGTATATTCAAGTATATTTTCCTAATATTCTCTCTCACAAAATATACTTACATATTCCTACTATCTAATACTCCCTCCGTCCTGAAAAAAGTCGTACGTTTGCTAGTACTTTTGTACTTTCTGATATCTTTGAAACTTCAAAAATAAATTTTGCCTATAGGTTCTTCAAATGAAGATGACAGAGGCCAGACAAAGTGGAAATCAAATTGAATCAGCTCGATATGCACAGGAGATGATGATATTTATGAAGGAGAAGCAAGTGAATCCATTCAAAAATATGGTTGTTCCTCTAGCTCAGGCTCCTCTCTTCATTTCTTTCTTCATGGGCCTCAGAGGAATGGCCAATACGCCAGTGGATTCCATGAGGCAAGGTGGACTCTTCTGGTTCTCAGATCTCACAGTCTGCGATCCGTACTACCTACTTCCAATTATTACAAGTGCGACAATGTACTTAACAATAGAACTGGGTAGTGATAGTGCTAGGCTCTCATCGCAGAACATGCAAACAATGAAATATGTGCTGAGAGCTCTACCTCTTGTTATTCTCCCATTTACCGTCAAGTTCCCAGCAGCTATTCTAACATACTGGGCTTGTAGTAACTTCATATCACTAGCTCAAGTTGGTTTTCTCAAGATCCCTAAAGTTAGGGCTTACTTCAAAATCGATCCTCTAGTGACTCATCAACCGGACGCCTTGCCAGCGAAGAAAAAGGGCTTTGTCGAGGGAGTTAGGGATTGTAAGGATTTTCTTGGTATTATTATCTTGAAACATTCACTGATATATTCTTTTACAGCTTGGACTAATATGAAAATCACGCGAGAACTGGAAGAACGCAAGAGACTCGATGAAATCAGTTTCCATCGAGCTGGACAGGGTCCTATTATTAAGACCTACAAGTATGACCCAACAAAACCGCGCCCACAGAATGCAGTAGCAGCGAAAAAACGATAGTCTGTTGTATCACCAATAAACTTAGTTGTATTTTAATATGATTAACATTACAATGGTTTTCATTTGGTTCAAACAGCAATACATTGATTAATCACCTCAATCAAGTGAGTGTTCTCCAAAGCAGCTGCCACTCGCTCCTTGTCAGCCAGTTGTTTATTCACAGCGTGCTCCGAGGAGTGGGTTCCAGGAGTAATTTCAACGGTTACTTTGAAACGAGGAGGTAAGGATCGAAGGAGTTTTACGCGTATTGAAAGTCCGATCAAGGTTGCCATGCTGCAGTGAGGAATTGTAGGTGTAAAGTTCACTTTTATCTCATTTTTATCATTGTCAACAGCAATCAAATCTTCCTGGACAACATGTAGTTCCTCTAAAGTCAGAGGGTGTTCAGGGTCATTGATAACGCGAACGAGATCTAAAAGAGAGTTGGAATTGTTCAAATCGGTAAAGAATTTTGTAGGGGAAAGTATTCTCACTTCGAACGTTCATGCCTTCGAATAATATGAATTTTCTTTAGGTTTTCCTAAGAGACTTACACATTTCTATTAAATATTAGTTGGCTTATCATCAATTGTTGATAATTCCGTAATAGTTTAGTGTAAATTTCTTACGAAAAACAAAAGAAATTCACATTATTCGAAGGCATGAACGTGCGAAGGGAGAGTACTTTCCCCTATGACCTAAAAATTGTTCGTATTTGTCTTTGAAACTTCAATTCAATTTGACTTCATGCCTTCTTAAGGACACAATGTTTCCTAAAAAAAAAACAGGGCTAATAACCATTTTTTTCTCTTTTACATAATCATTTTCATTAAGTAAATAAGAATAAAAAGAGACTTGTCGATTTTTTTTAATCTGAAAAATAATAGTTACTACTTTTATAGTTAAAAATTTTTTTAAAAGAGAAAAAAAAACATTTTTACTAAAAAAAATTCTCATAAAATTAAAGAAATCTATTACAAAAAATGTTAAGGTAAAAAACGAAAACGATAGCCTTTCTACAATAAAAAATTTACAATCCTAGGGTGACATGATAACTTCTTTTCAAAAGTATCGACTGTCGATTCTGAAAAATTACACTGATAGCTGCACTTTTTGTAGCTAAAATATATCTCAACAGTCACATTCTTTTAGGAATAGTAATATAAATGGTTCATTAAATTTTTAAAATCCATCATTCACTAAATCTACGAGATACAGATTTATCGATACGATCGATTCGGTATCGAAAAGTTATCATTGCACCTCTGATTTTACAAATAAACTCACCTAGTTTATTTTTTCTTAAAAATGTGCAATTTTTTTTTATCATAAAAGAGCATAGGGGGAAGTGGACTACCTTTGAATTGGAGCACCTTTAAAATAGGCATTTTGTTACCTATTTTTAAATAGAGCTAAGCCTCATAATTATAGAATATGGCTTCATAATTCGTCAGTTAAATCAGCATTTGTCGTAACGTAGCATAATTTTGTTTATTAAACGCACTTGAGAAAAAGAAATTTTTATAAGTTCAATTAAAATAATTTTAAACAAAAATTATCGTAAGTGCCCTTTAAAATGTATCAGAATTTGTCGTAACTTCCATTTTTGGTGAAG
Organism: Phlebotomus papatasi; assembly: GCF_024763615.1. Taxonomy (NCBI): domain Eukaryota; kingdom Metazoa; phylum Arthropoda; class Insecta; order Diptera; family Psychodidae; genus Phlebotomus; species Phlebotomus papatasi. The sequence continues at coordinate 99,204,170 of NC_077223.1, forward strand.
TTACAACAAATTTCCATACAAAATTTTATCTAATCAGCGTTTGCCGTAACTTTTTCTCGTTTGCGTGGCTTGTAATTTGCAGCGAAAATTTAATATTTCTCATTAAAACGTTCACAAACTCTTTCAAATATCCAAAGACAGTGCGAATAATGCAACATTAAATCATTTTAATTCAATATTTGTGAGAAAAAGTTAGAAAAAATCCCTGCCCATCTGTCATTAATTCAAAATAAAACAAGCGACGCGGCGCACAAAATTTATTCAATAAAATTTATGAAATAAAAGCTTTTAGAGACAGGGATAAGAGTTTAATTGATTAATTTAGTCAAATAAAGCGCTTATTATCACTAGAGTCATTGAAATTGATATAATGCATTTTTGAAAATTGTAACTTACAAGATCTCCATACATTGGAAGTTACGGCTTTATAAACGATGGAAGTTATGATAAAATCTTATTGTGTTTCATCGGACATATAGGGTAAATGTCCTAATTCAAACCCATTTCCAGACGCTTTAACTTTTACAGAAGATTCAACACTTTAAGTTCATTTTTTTTTTTTTTTGAAGAGAATTACATCAATTTTCTCCTTGACTCTTCTAGAATGTTACTGTTTAGTGAAAATTTTTAAAATATAATTTGAAAACTTCTTAAATACAAGAACAATACGCAAGTGTAAAATGCTTCTATTGGAAACAAATTAATCCAAATGGAGATAAGAGAAAATTTTCTAATTGGAGACAAACAGTGTAAGTGAAACCGCGATGAAAGGCTTCCAAAACCTTGTTGAGTTGCTCTTAAGTGAAGGATTTGTTCTTATTCCTGGTCTTTTCTCATTTCCTATCTAAAACAATAAGAAAATCTCTCGAAAAAAAATCATATTTCCGGGGTTTCCTATTGAAACATTTGCAGACACTTCAAAAAAACCATTTTTGTTCACAAAATAGGTAATTATTTCATTTGAAAACTTCACGTACCGTTAGAAATAAAGATTACCACTTAATTTAACTAAAATTAGTCAGAAATATGACATAAATGTTAAACAAAACGAATAAACAACAGTTACTTTATTGCGTTTTTCATTGGAAAACATGGTCGATCGATAAAAAATACGATGGTGAAAAGGTACACTTTTAATTTTTCTGAGAAATTAAAAAAAAATTGCGAATATAAATGGATTTTCGCTTTATTTGGAGCAAAAATAACTAAATAATGAAACTGTGGTGTAGAAAATAATAATTGAATGCTGTATTTATCATGAAAACAATGACGTTTCTGGACGTTTCCATTTGGAGTAGTGAAAAATTTCCATTTGGAGCAGATTTTGAATTAGCTTAATTTACCCTATCTCAATATCTCAGCTTTTAAATCATTTCGCTCCTTGGAAATTACAAGGGGCCAACTCAATCTGAGCCATTTTTCAGGAGACAGCATGAAAGATTCAACATTATCTCAATTAAGTTGTTAATAAAAACAATTTAATTATTTTCTATATGAATATTATAAACATATTTTTACCTTTCAAAATATGTTTTTTTATGAGTTAGCTCTTTGTCATTCTAAAAGCTTATGTTAATAAAAACAATTTAATTATTTTCTATTTGTATGAGCATTATTATAAACATATTTTTACCTTTCAAAATATGTTTTTTATGAGTTAGCTCTTTGTCATTCTAAATTATGCGCAAATTTTCATGAAATTAGAATGACATGGGATCAACTTGCTTGAGTTAGCCTCTTGTTTCACAAAAATTTGAACGATAAATCTATTTTGCGCCCATTGACTTCAAATAAAACCGCGCAAGCAATCATAAAGAGTAAAATTTTGAAAAACTTTTCTAATAACGAAATTTATTGACTCATATCATCTGAAATTTTATTAAATTCTCTCTCTGAGTGCATAAAAAACCTCAAAATCGCCAAAAAGTGAGTTGGCCTCTTGTAATTTCCAAGGAGCGATTTTATAAAGATTTTCTCGAGTTGACTTACAGTTTATTAGTGCCTTGATTATTTTGATTCAAAAATATCGCGTTCACGGCTTATTTTTAAGAAAAATAATGATGAACCTGAAAATTTCGTCTCCTGAAAAGTTGTCATAAGGAAGTTACGACAAATGCTGATTTAACTGACCAATTGATTTTTGGGGCTAAATTATTATCACGCAATTTTTTCAAATGTGTTCCAATGCAAAGGTACGCCACTTTCCTTTATAATACGAAATATACTCATTTCTGCTGATAATTGATGCATTTTTTAAGTTATGTCAATTTGAGCGAAGATCAATATCTGTGATTTCTTACTGAAACCGCGAGCAAAACTTTCTAAGAAATTGAATGCCCCCTTACCAAAGATTTCCCTCGTGTCGAATGGATCACACACGTTGTCATCTTCATCAGTGGATTGCCACTCTCTCTCCCCGCACTTCTGATAAACATTTGGATTTGTATTTTCAATTTCCATGCCAATTTTTTTAATATTTTCACACGCAGTAAAAAATCAAAACAATTCGCAACATCAACTCACCACTTTTTCCGGAACAAAATTTCCCCTTCTCAAAGTACTTTTCGAATGAGTTTCTATGTTGAGTTGTGGAGCGGCGCCACCAGTGTTATTTGTAACTGACATTTCTCGGGGCTGCGCGTGACGTTTCACGTTTTACGGATGTGCTCTCAATTTTTCTCCATCAGTTTTGTTATTGCGGCGGAGGAGAATTATGGCGTTTAGTGAAGCAAAAAGTGGGCAGAGAGTGATAGAATTAAGTGACTAACTAAATCCTCAGCAATTGAGTGGTAAAGTGTAATGTGGTGTTGGTGAAAAAGACGCGTGAAAAGCCCGGCGAGAGATTTCCTTCATCCCCAGCATCCTTTCCACGCAACTCAACTTTTGTTTAGGCGTGACACAGTGTGAAGGGTGCAGAAGTTTTTGGGGGACAGAACGTGCCCCCCGGGGGAAGAGGTTACCGTAGTGTCATGAGACATGAATAAGTGTGGAAAATTCCCAGAAGAATCTCATTGAGGGTTAAAGGGATGCTGCCGTTAGGTGAGATCACTTCACCCTCAAAGGACATTTGGACTTGTGGAAAATTTAGAGATTTTCTGGGAGAAAATTGAGCAAAAAGTAATGAACAACACCCTCAACCACTGCCAAAAGGTGTTGAAAATCATTAAGACTCCTACTACTAGCTGAGGTGAGTTAAATACCATTTTCCTAAATCATTTATTAGAATTAATAAATAATTTGCATGCTTAGAGAGAGCTTAGGATTTGGAATAAACTTGAGTAATTGAATTTAAATCATGAAACCAACCACCTTGATTAAGCTCCATTCACAATTGTCGGAGTAAAATTAAAGATTACAAAATAAAAAGAAATAATTGCTATGAATAAATGTTAAATTACTATTAAAAAAAAAGGAAGAAAAGAACATCAGCAGGAAAGTACCAATTGATTTTCCGTATTAGCGCAGGCTCATTTCAAAGTTGATTTTAAGTCACGCCCCCATCAAGTCAAGGTCGATATTTTCACTTCTGTCACACTTAAGGAGATATCTCTTCTATCAATTTAATGTATAGAGACAGGCATTTTTAGTTCACTAAAATATAGGCCACGCCTCCAAGAACATTTAGAAATAAATTTAAAAAGAAACCAAATTTAATTTTGAAGTTTAAGCTTAATGAAAGTCTGGGAAAAGAGACAAATGAATCTATACCAGGCTTTTTACGGACCTCCGCCAAAGTAAAAAAAAAATACTGAAAAAATATTCTTAACCTTTTAAGGACGAGTGGGACACCGATATCCCAAAAACAAAAACCATTTTTCTGACTATTTAGAGGACAAAATAACTTTCTTAAAAATTGTTTTTGTATGTAATTTGTGTAATTTTTTTTCGTGTCCCATTCGTCCTTAAACGGTTAACCCTCTAAGGATGATTGAAACACCGGTGTCCCATAAAGAAAATATTTTTTCCTAACTACCTAAAGTTATTTTTTCTAATGTTTGTACATACAGTGAGAAAAGAGAGGGTGCGATTAACTTTTTTTCCTCATAACTTTAACACTTTTTAGGTGTAAAAATATATCAGCATTTTTTAATGTTCATTTTACACCTTTTTAAGGGTAAAATTAACATGAAAAAGGGTTAATTTAACCCCTAATACACCTAAAAAGGGTAATATTTACACCGATTTCGGATCAAAAATGCCGGGTAAAATTAACATTTCCGTAATGTTATTTTAACTTTTTCGGATTTCTCTCAGTGTAATTGTAAAGTTACACGTTCAAGGAATCTAGAATATTTTTTGTAAGTCTCTAGCTATTTGCTATGTAGTAAATATTTAAGCTAAAAAATTACGATTTTTTAAATTCTCAAATTCATAATTGATTCTATTTATTTTTTATACTTTCATTTTTTTTCATTAGAGGGAAATTTGTTATTTACTGATATTGTCAGAAAAATTACTTAAATTTTTGGGATATTTTTGACCCTATCGTTCATAAAGGCAAAAAATACACCGAATCAGACTTTGTTGGATTTTCCAAGGTTAGATGTACGACTTATCATTGATTATGTTTCTCAGTTTAATTTTTATTGTTAATTTTCAGTCCGTAAAAAGTGTCCGTAACTTCTGAAATATATCCGTAAATTATTCCACGAAAGAGCTCTCCTGTGCCCCCTGTGAGTATGCAATTTTTCGGTGTCACTGGAGTGAATTCGCGAGGTTATTTCGGTCCCGGGAGTTTCTTTGAAAGCGGAACTCCCTGTACACCTTAAAAGTTCTTTCGCATAATTCACTTTTAATAAAGATTCTTTAGGGGTTCAATTCATGGAAACTGTGCGGTGAAGTTCGAACCCTAAAAACGTATAGCATTCACGAGTTCAAGAATTTTGCTAAGTTTTCCACACTGCGCAATACATTTTTAGGTTTAAACAGATCACAACTAATTTATTAATAACTCAAAAAATAATCTAATATAACTTAGGATCAGGATTAACACAATTGAGTTTTTGTTTATTACCGATTGATTACCGGTATATAATCGATTCATATCAGTCCAGATTTGGAAAAAAATTCCAAAACCTTTACAAATAAGTCTAAACATAATACCATTCGATTGAGAAATAGGATTTAAAAATAAATATAATACCTTGATTTATTTTTTTATTAAATTTAAAGAATAATCTGTAATAGACATGAAATTAAAATGCAAAACATGGACGTACAGAATTTAAAAAAAAATCTCTACGTGAAAGAAATCTAGTACGGGATTTAGATCTAAAACTTAGCTATATGGTTTAACTTCTGTAATTTCTAATTTCTATTTTCTAATTTTTAGTAAAGATCAAGAATATAGTTACTTTGCTCACCAATCATTTCTGGGAGTATCATTCTGCATTTTGTTTAATATCTTTTATTTAAGCATACTAGGACACAACTTCATTTATAGTAATAGGTATTAAAAGTTTATTTGTGTTTGGAAGGATATATCTATATTGCTTTTCTTTCCTTACTTGTGCAATTAGTTTGAAATAAAGAGGCATTGTAATATAATTACAATCTCTTAATTTTTTGAAACAGAAACACAACTTACTCGGTAACTCCGCTTCCAAAAGGTGTGCTCATTATTTTGAATTACAATTGCAAAGTTCTGCTTCTTTGCAGAAATAATTAAAAAGGGAATAACTTTTTACAAACATCATATTTACTTTACAATTAAGGGAGACCGGGGGCAGTTCTGCCAGGGGTAGAATTAGACAATGGGATGTTCTAGTTTGCTCTAGAAGGAATATTAAAAAAAAATACTATTTATTAAGAGTGAACATCTCCCTATCTATTTATTCAAATATTTATTGGTCTCATTCAAACATTTTTACACGTATAAGTCCAGAAAAATTTCATTTACTGGCTAATCGTACTCCAATCTATCTTACCTAGTTTTCAAATAGAACATATTGAAAACTAATTTACAGTTTTTATACAGCGTGAAATAATTATTTATAATTCATATTTAATTGTTTTTTTCTTAATCCACAAAAAATGCTTAAAATGAGTTGCCCCTTTAAATACGAACCGTAAGTTCGGGTAACTTTGTCCCCTACGAGTGACTTTGACACCCTCTTGTTTGTAAGCCTTTCTTTAATTCTAATATTTAAGAACGGTTCTCACCGATCAGACATGGTAGATTGGATCGATAGAGATCATCCTTAAGTTCTAGAAGTAACGAAAAGCTTACTACTCGCAGGGGACAAAGTCCCCCGCACGAACATGTATTATTTCCCATATTGAAAAAGAACTATTAAAAAAAAAGAAAAGCCAAAATATCAATACCTAAAACATAATTTAAATGAAACTAAAATAACTTATAAAATATATTCCTTTTCTTAATTGCGGTTTGTAAGAATATAAAAGGACTACCATTAAAAGAATTTTCAGAAATTTAAACCATATTCAAACTAAACAAGTTTCTCTTAAACTATCAAAAAATGTACAGGACAATTCCTGAGTAATTCTTTTTCATCTAAAAGTCTTTATTTTCGAAGTAAAATACACGCGTGAAACTACCCCATCCTCGATTCTATATCAATATCAATTGCTTGCTGATACGCTTTTTTATCTTGTTACACAAACAATGCTTGATACGAAAATTGCATATTATAATCGCCAGATTGAATTGAAGATACATCTTTACTTTGATAAGCATTTGTCGTATCACCTAAATTAGCAATTTTGGTGCGTTCTGTGTCTTTTAATATTGACAATTAATTTTCTCATTATAAGGGAAGAGCACCAGCGATCGGCAGTGGTCCTCGGATCGTCAGGTTATTACCATTATTGTTAGACCAATTCAAATGAATTTTTAAATATCAATAGCTACTTTTTACCATTTAACTCACACAAGAATGCAGTTCATTAGCTCAGATTTAATTTATAAAATCATTTTTCCGTGAAACACCTGATTAAATTCGTAACGATCCGAGGTACAGGGTACAAAGATGCAATTACATCTATTTTTTTGTTAATTCATTGTAAAAATTTAAAACTCAAATGCACAGATAGTTAAAACGATCACTAATATACCGGTTAGCATACACAAAAATACCAAATAGTATTTTGAGGCTTATATTTGCAACTAAATATCGAGCATGTCTCTTAACATTCCGATCCGGGGTGCTCTTCCCTTAAATACTTTTTTTTTGCTTTTTATTATTTAAGTAACTACAAATATCTCAATTTGTCTAAGGAGTCTCTGACTCTATCTTTCTTCTTATGCTTGTTGTACAGAATTTTGTATTGGCCTGTACAACATTCTGACATACTGAGCCTTATTATTATTCGATTCAATTTATCAATTGGTTCGTAGAGCTAAATTATATCATGATAAGGTCCAGTTTCATTTAAAAATGGGAGAAAAAACCCAATTTCAAAGCTGCCTCAATGCAAAACTACCCTATTTACCCCTATTGTATAAAAACTGCTGATGTATTAAGGAACTCATTCAGTAATTGTTTATGAGTGCTCGACAATTACTGATTCAATCGACAATATCACTCTAAAAAAAATCGAAATTTCTCAATTTTCTTTCTGCTGTAAAAAAATATATTATGCAATGCGCAATTGATGAAGAAAAAAAATGTTTGGAACTTAAACTTATCCTCATGAAGGACCTTGCCAAAATGATACAACATTGGCTGATGCAAGCGACGATAAAGATTTCTTTTATGATGAAAATTGGTTATTTGCCAATGTTTTATTTTTATAATGGGAAGATTTTACTCATAAATCTCTGAAATTTGATTCCTTTTTTTTATTAAATGTTTTTAAAGTTTTTTTTTTTACAAAAGAAATAAGAAACTTTATCTCATTTTCTAGCGTGCTTTCAATTGAAATAATTTAACAAAGTTTTTTTTTTGTGTAGTTTGCTTGCAAGACACACATCAAAAGATTTGTGAGACATCCGTGAAATCTCAATTTTCCTCCTTTTCAATTATCTGCCCCCCAAGAAAAAAAAATAAATAAAATGTGATGAAAGAAGTTCCTGTTTTAGTGCAGTCACAACAAACAAACCGCCAAATTTAACTGGGAAAACATCAAAAATTATTTATAGAAACCAATTTTCCCTAGTCTGTGGCAATTTGCATTAGAACATGCAACTTCTTCCACAGTCTTTATACATCGATCTGATGAAAGTCTAACCCCATGTTGGGCCTTTTTCGTGGTTTCCGTGCTCTTCTCGGGTTAAAATGTGAAGGAGAATCTTGGGGCGTGTAATTTTTTCTCCTTCTAACAATTTTGTTCCCTGCGAAACAACCCCCCACAAGACTTCCCAGTTTGTTTGTCCCGACACTCGCGTGTTTAGTCACCTTTTTTCTTATAAGGACCTCTTTTTATTCCTTTCTTTTCCCACCCAATGGCCCCATTTCTTTGGCTGGGGCATATAGAAGGCCAAAATGGAAATTTTCCTGGTGCCATAAAATTTACACATATCCCTTCTTTTTCCTTCGGTTCTCTCCCCTTTGTTGGTTGTAATTCCTCAAACTGTGCCAAATGACCCCCCTATTCTGTTTGGCATGAAACTGACCATATATATGGGGGGGGGGGGCGGAACAAAAGAGGAAATGAACATAAATGAAGGCTGGAAGGAGAGATTGGAGATATATTGTTGAACTAAAAAGGTCAAATGCTTATCTGCCTATTGTTGGCAAGGAACATGTAAATTTTCTCAAATAGTGTTTAGTTAAAGGTATTGAAGGTGAAAAAGAAGTTAAACAAATTCACAATCAATGTGTATATATTTTGTAGTCATTTCCTTCACCTTTTCCCATTTAGATCCTTTGCCCTAGAAAGTATATATATACCCCAACATTTGCAACAGATAGTTAGGCGATGTATCATGAATTTGTTATTTCACTGTTTTTTCCCCCTTTCCCATTTTCATCGGAAGAAGCATCAGAAATGCTTGAAGTTCAACAGAGGAAAAATTTTATCCGAGAAATGGAATGACTTCTTAAAATTTCATCATTCTTGATCAAAGTGATTCACGGGAATTCTTGATAGAATATCAGAATTCATGAATTTCTGAAAGTTCTTTAAAAAATTCTTAAATGTGGAATCTTAGGAATTTTCTTTATTTTTTTTTAATTGTCTAATTGAAAAATAAAATTGCTTTAAACCAGTTGGTTTGCTCATTGGGGTTTTCCCAGAGACGATAAATATTTACAGTGCAAATTTCAAAGTTGAGTGAGTGATGGGAGAAAATTTGGTAATATAAACAAATCGAATAAGTTAAACAATAATCTTTCCAATCAAGTTATTTTATAAAATTAAATGAAGACAGGAATTAATTTAATTAGATTAGAAATTAATTTCTTGATTAATATTTAATGAAACTATAAAAATTAAATAATGGTATTAAAGTATAATAGAATTAAATATAGTGATTATATTTATTATTATTTATGGTCTTCCAAACCATTTGTAAAAATGATTTTCTTTCATGCAAAATTATTTCTGAAGAATTATAGTTAAAAATAAAGAACATTGCCAATAGGGGAGACTGGAGCAAAACTTAGTCAAAACGAAAATTTCAATATTCACTATTTTCTAAAATAAAAGAGACTGAAGCTTTAAATTTTTATTATAGATAGCCTTCATGAACCTTCTTAAACTTACAAAGTTTCAAGGGATTCGAGGAAGGATATGTAAAATAAAAAATAATGAAATTTTAAGTCCTATTTTTGGAATTTTTTTTTATCGACCCAAAGTTTTTTTGCAATCTGTATTGAGTTATATACATTCAGCAAATATTTTCGCGAGAGAAGAGTCTTGGAGAGTGTGCATGCCCTCTGGCACGACCTCTATATACATTCAAATTATTATCACATTTTTAACAAAAGAGCAATGAATATCGAAAGGAAGACATTGGTAAAAGAAGACTAAAATACGAAGAAGTTAAAATTACAAGTGATTCACAAATTTGGTAGGCGCGATCTCTTCAGTCTAGAAGACCCGTAGTTGATCAAAAGATCTCTTGCCAATGGATTAGGGTGCTGCTGCAACCTGATTGCATAATTCCGTCTTCGTTCTCGAATAACGTCACTTACTTCGGGTGCTCCCAAGTCATTTCTAATGATTTCGTTTGGTATAAACCAAGGTGCATCGACAATTTTTTGGAATATATGGCTTACAGAAAATATCAATACTGATTAGCTCAATTAAAGCACATTTCTCGTTCAGATAGAGAAAAATTATCTTCGACAAAGTTGTAGAGGAATAAATTTCCTATAAAAATATGTCTATTTGATATTTTTAACGTAAAACGTCACAAATTATCCGAAGACTGACAAAATTTGTCCCAGCAATTTTGAGAATCTCCACAAAATCAAATTTTAGAAAATCATTCGGAAATCACATTTCTTTCGAGATAGGGTAAATTAAGCTAATTCAAAACCTGCTCCAAATAGAAATTTTTCTCTATTCCAAATGGAAACGTCATTGTTTTCATGATAAATACAGTACTAAACTATTACATTTATATATTTTCTATACCGCAGTTTCATTATTTAGTTATTTATTCTCCAAATTAAGCGAAAATCCATTTTTCAGTGATACTTTCAAAAATTCACTTTTTTAAAAGGATTAACGCTTAAATGTATACTTCGGGAGAGAAAGCCGTACCGAAGTTGATTGTCATTGTAAAGCACAAAAGGCATTTTAAAGTTTTAAGAAGCGCTATCAATTTGGGTGGTTTTGGTTTACCTGAAGCAGTGTGCTTTAGATCAATCAGAACACCCATCACCAACAACTCAATATATCTCTTATATAAATAATTTAACCATAACAAAAACCGAATTTCAGCTTAAATTCATAACGTACTCTATGTTTTCGTTTTTACGGCACCGAAATTGTTGCAAAAAGACGTCATATAGATGTAACAGAAACAAAATTCTAGCGTACGCAAGTGCTTTTTTAGTACAAGTCCGATGAGACACTGGAAGTCATATTCACGAGTGTAACTAGGGTAACTAGACAAAACTGGATACTGTTTATTCGGTGATTCTCTGGTTATAACTAGAAAGTTAACGACGCACAATACCAATTAGCTGGTACATCATATTATTCCCCTCCTCTAAACAGAAAGGCGAAATGATAATTCTCGACCACCCATTACTATTTGTATATTAGATAAGATAAATTCACCTTTCTGTTTAGAAGAGCAAAATGTGTCTCGGGTAGAGGAGAATGGTGTGTTGTACGGGATAGATGGTATAGACGGACGTGTAGCTGGTTTAGCCTTTTTCCTGAGATCCTCCTTCAAAATTCCCCAATAGTTTTCAAAAGGACGCAGTTTTGATGTGTTGGGCGGATTAAACTCTTTCTGCACATAAATGACTCTATTGTCGTTGAACTACGCAATAGTATCCTTAGCGTAGTGGCTTGATGCTAGATCTGGCCAAAACAATGGTGGAACTTCATGGATTCGATAGAGTGGCAGAAGACGTTTCTTGAGACACCCTTCGATGTAAATGTCTTTGTTCATGATCCCGGTCATGAAAAATTCTTGACTTCGAAGACCACACAAGCAAATTGCCATCCAAACCAAGTATTTTTTCGGGAACTTGGTGTAGTTCTTGTATCGATACTTGCTGTGTACACTGTACATCTGTGCGAGTCTTTGCCGTACAGTATTGTTGTCCAGGCAATTGGTGGAAGTCGGCTTTTACGATGGTTTCGTCGTCCATTAAAACACATCTTTCAAAACCTTTAAGAAGGTGATCATTCAGCTTTCTGGACCTTGTTTTGGCGGACTGTCGTTGCTTATCTGTACTATGAGGTGCATGTTGGGCTTTATAAGTCAGTAAATGATTCTTCTTCTTGATTTTATGAACTAGGTAGTGTGAAATACCCGTCTTTTAGGCCACATCTCGGAGGGATAGAGAAGGGTTCCTTTTAAAGTACCTCAGCACCCTTTTCTCCATATCGCGGTCTTGAATTCCAGGCTTCCTATCACCAGCTTGCTTTCGGGCAATCGTCTTTGTATCCTTGAATCGCAATACTACCTTTCGGACTGTTGAGCGCGACTTTCCGGTGAGTTTTCCTATTTCCGCATAAGTCGCATTTGGATTTTGTAGGTAAATATCAACTATCTGTTGTCGGATTCTCTCCATCTTCTTGAGATACCTCAACCAAAAATCAATATTTTTTAACGAGAGTGGTATCAAAATAAAACTAATGAAATGCACTAAAAATGACAACTGACAAACAAAAAGTAAACAATAGTTGAATCTATCTGTTGGGGAAATTCAAACGATTCCACGCTTTATTCCGTTTTTGTGTGATTACATAAATTAAAGAGAAACCTGTTTGATCTTTTTTTGTGTTGCTCGCATGAATTATAATGTTAATGTGAAAGCGCTGCACAACAGAAGTACAATTCTCATCTACTCTAAATTTCGCAACTATTATAATTTGATAGAATTCTTGTTTAAGCTTTTTAAAAGACGGGTAAGGGCTCATAATTTTGGGCAGTCTGCTTATAAGCATCTATGTTTCAAGTTTGAAGTGCGATATTTTCAATACTAATTGACTTTTTTTGTTACTCTCTTTTCAGAAGGATTGTTTAGAAACTTAGCAAGCTATTTATCGTCTTATTTTTACTAAAATTAGTTTTAATACGTTTAAAAATGAATTGATATGTCGAAGTGAATTTGGCTCTTATTTTGGACAACTTGTTTATTAATTTGGCCAACTTGGCTGTAAATTTGGACAGCTAATTCGGCTCAATAGGATGCCCATTGTTCTCCAATTCAAGAACCAATCTTACCAAGTCCTCCTTCTGTTCATGTAAGGGAAATGTAGAGTTACAAGAAGCCCGGAAACTTTCCATATCATTCATTAAAGTGAGTTGACTTCGGTACTCCAAGTACGTGCGGATTCGCTCATTCCCCGGCCTTTCCGGGAGCTTTTCAAGGCATATCTCGCTATATCTCGGTCGTAGAGATGATGCTCCTTTGTTTCTCCAGGCATTTGTCCAACCTAGTCATCACAAAAGCTAACACTTCACGAAATTTCGTGAAAAAACACCTGTCCAAAATAAGGAGTATCATCTCACTGGTAAATGTCTTAAAAAATTTCCCATTTTTCATACGAAAAATATAATTCACAAGGCAAATCTCACTTCAGGTCAAATGTACAAATCACCAGTAACGTTAATCAACACAATATTCAATGAATATTTAATATTATCACTCAAAAAAAAAAAAACGAAGAAACATTGTTAGTACTTCATCACAGCTAAATAATACTGAAGTAAACACGAAGTTCTGTCATATTTCCGTAAGCAATTGCTCACACTGAATTTTCAACAAAGCAATTTCAACTCAAATCATATTCAAATTTTAACGTATTTAGTGTTAAAATCTTCCAAAAAGAACAAATATTTAGATAGAATTCATTATTCATCAAATATTGGAATGAAAATCCATCATTTTAATCAATTTATTTTTAGTGTCCAATTTTATCCTCAAAGTGTCTAAAATAAGAAACTGGACAAAATTATGAGCCTTTCTCCTAAACATTCTTAATTTTTTTTATCCTAACAAACCAACCGAACTATGTATCATGCAACTCTGTGTGCTCTACACGTTTTCACATTCGAGTAGGTATATATATCGTATCGTATGAGTAAAGAAGGGAAACTGAAGGGTTTGGGGAATGCATTTTATACCTGTTACCCCCAGCATACAGGTTGTAGGTAGCTTATTTCCTTCTTTATTCTGTTGCGTCCATCAAAAATTCATACATTGTGTGGCAGAAAAAGTTTTTATTTTCCACTCCTTTTCTCAATTCCACACCACATGACTGGTTTCCCACCTTTTATGGTAAAGGATCAGGCGTCCTCTCCCTCTTTTTGTGGTGGTCGTCTTGCGTGGTTTAGTCGTCATCAAGAAGCTTATCGTCCGCTTAATTCCCACCAAAGCTTAATTGTTGCGTGTCTAGAGGGTGAGTGTATTACAATTGGAGGGGTTTTACTCTGATGTTTGGGGATGAGAAAGCTTATGTGAATGGTTCTCGCTAGACAGTTCAATTGATATTTTAGAGTCAATTGCAGAAGATACAACTTTAGCCAATTCAACCCGTTTATATTGGATAAGTAAAAAGTGAATGTGTTAAGTGTTGAGTATTTTGTAAGATTTGGTAGCACGCATATAGCTAATTTGTTTTTTTTATCAGTTTACGAGAATTAATTGTAATGGATTGTTAATACCCCATGTAATGTTTGAAGTTTTTTCTTCAAGCTTTTATTGTTAATGATAAATTTACAAGTGAATTTCAACACATGCAATACAATAATAGTTATTGACCAGTAAAAATCCTTTATTGGTCACTAATCTATAACTATTTGAAATTGTGTGGAGTAATTATACTTGTGCTAGTTTATCCATCCAAATTTGTTTACATCAGTCACATGAGCATTGTATTTCATGGCCCTGTCACGTATTTTAGTGAAATTTTACCTCGACGATGCGCGTGTTTAGTGAGAGAGGAAAATAAGAGTAAAAACACATTCCATCATAATCACCTATTATTTATTGTTGGTTGAGTAAAAAAAAAGCTTTTTAAATAAAATCTCTCAACACTTTTGAATTGCTTGTACTTTCAGTGCCAAACGAAAGATTTATATTCAGGAAAACCATTTTCAATGTTGTTTCAAAGAGTATAATAAAAAACAATATTTGAAGGTTCTAACAACGAAATGCAATATAAATTGGTTCAGAAATTTTCTTATTATAGTATTTTTGTTTCGCGATTTACAATATGGAAGTGCAATTAAGATAAAGTAATTTTAGAATATCCGTTCACTCCTACGGATATATTTTTGTGAGATGGGAAATTTGTTATTTAAATACATCTCACATGAATCTTTCATTAATAAATACATTGGGTTTTCCCATAGAGTTTTCCGGCATATTCCCATATTATATGAAATTGTGGGACAAATTCCATAAGTTAGTAAAATATTACAAAATTTTCCATCAATTTAGGGTAGTGGCGCTGATTAATGCCACTTCCCTATTTCATACTTCCTTCAAAAAATTATCTGGAAATAATAAAAATTCAATAAATCCCCACAAGTCTGAATAAAAAAAAAAGTTAAAAGTCTCAAGGTAAAGAATATCAAAATTAAACATTTGGTATTGTGAGTTGACACAGAACACACTTTATATATTACGAGCTCGCGTAATAATTATTAATGCTTAAATTTAAAGCTAAAAAAAGTCCTCAAAATCAAATTTAAAATTTCATAAAACTTAAAGAAATCTGGACACTTCCATAATACGGAAGGTTCATATGTTTTACCTTTTAAGACATAAGGAATTTAAGACTTTTAAATAACTGGTTTTTATCAGAGAAATACGAATCAACCTTTAACTCTTTCGGATCTTTTCGGACTCTAAAAGGATATCCAAATCCAAGGTGTTTTTTTTTAGAACCTCAATTTATTCCTAAACTATTAAACATTATTTATCGAAAATCGTAAAATTACGTCGTTTGCTGCGGTCCCCAAGGAGTTGAATGAAATGAAACCCAATTTAAAAATTTAACACTTAAAGAATTATCTCAGAATTGATTAGAGATTTCCATTTTTTCGATTTTTTATAATATCTACTTAATAAAATATATCATAGTCTTTTTCTAAGTTTCTACTTATCAACCAATAAGTTATTATCTTAATATATATATATTTTTTTTACTTTCTACTGCGGCTGTTCGTCGAGAATGTCTAGCCTGTAAAATTTGGCAATAAGATAATCTGTAAAAGGTCCTTTGCATAAATCTCTACCTAATCCTTTTCTGTTAAATTTTACAGGCCAAATATTCTTGAAGGTGAGCCAGAGTATATTTTTGGGCACTTCTTTTATTTATTTTGAAATAAAAGAGTGCTATAATATGTGGACTTTTTTAACGTTTGTGTCCATTTAGTACCACATCTTTGAGAAAAGGCTTTCTCACGTGGGAGGCAGAAAACCGGGAAAAGAGCAGGGTAAAGCACTGATGCTGCCTAGTTACGATCACTTACTGGAAAAGTTCTTGACTTAGATGATATACTGTAAAAGTTGTTTTCTATTATTTATCGAATTTAGTAAGAAGGTTCTTAATCTCAATGGGCAAAGTTTAGTCTTTATAAAGCGGAGATCCCAGGTTCGGATTGGAATAGATTCGAACTTTTTTAGTGATTCCCAAAACATTTCCAATTACCCCAAAATTTTCTCCAATTGGTTGAGAAATATTTTTATGAGTCTTTTAAGGTGTTTTTGAACGTTCGGTCTTTAAAGAAACCATAACTATGAATGATTCAATCAATTTAAATCTCTTACTTAAAAATCAATTAAAATAATTTTGATGTGTAACAATGCACAGCTTCAAAATATACCTAACCAAAATCTTATCGTAATTAGAAGAAATGAGTAGGAGAGACTGGGGCAAAAAGTCACAAATCAAAAATTTTGAAATTCAATATCTTCCAATATAAATAAGATAGTGGCTTAAAATTTTTTCCATAGATAGCCTCCATAGGTCTTTTTCAATGTCGTAAGTTTGTTAGAATTTGAACAAGGAATTTAGAAAATAAAAAAAATATCGAAATTTTTAGCCCTATTTTTGAAATATTTTCCGTGCAGAAGATATCAATTATTAACTGGAGTTAAAGGAACGTCTATTGACACTTTAAGAAATCGTGTCAGCACCTATTGACAAACTACTCTGTACTATTTGGGATATGAAATGTGAACATCTCTGTTTATAGTAAAAGGTATATTACAAAAAAATATGTTATATTACTTATATTTTACTAGATCAATTAAATAATTTTCAACATTTTAACAAAAGTGTCAATAGGGGTTCCCTGTCGAACAGACGTTCCTCCGACCCTACTTATTTTAAATTTGATGCACTAGTGAATATTTCCCAAATTATCTGGATATTTTTTGAATACGAATCCGCTATCTATTTTAGATTTTTTACAAAAATTCTGTTCTCCAGAAATCCTTGTATTACAAACGACCACTTGGGGTAAAAAGTAACAAAAGCTGTGGAGCAAAAAGTCAAAAAAACCGAAACAATTTATGATGTCTCACGGCAACAAAAACGTCAATATCATGTGTCGACGTTTGTTGTTTGCATTGGTCAAACGATTTGCAGTCTTTCATGTGTTTTTTGTAAAATAGCTTGAAAATCGCTTTTCCCGCTCAGATAGAGAAAACGGTGTTTTACAAAAGTATAGAAGAATCAATTTCCTATGAAAATATGTAATCTCGGTATTTTACTTAAATTTACGGAATCCCGTAATAAACCGAATCAAAATGTGATAGTATCCCATGCCTGATACTATTTGCCCCAGCATTTTTGGGAATGATCACAAAATTACGATAAATATATTTTCTTACAAAATAGAACAAAATGACTTTCACAGAGTTGTAGAGCGGTAAATTTCTTAATTAGCTGTGCTAATTAGAAATTTTGGAGGTGTTCGGGTAGCTTATAAAAAATAAAATATCCGTTTTGTGACTTTTTGCCCCAGTTTCCCCTAATCTACAGTTTGTAACAACACTGAGAGAAATCCGAAAAAGTTAAAATAACATTCCGGAAATGTTAATTTTACCCTGCAATATTGATCCAAAATCGGTGTAAATATTACCCATTTTGGGTGTATTGGGGGTTAAAGTTACCCTTTTTCATGTTAATTTTACCCTTAAAAATATGTAAAATTAACGTTAAAAAATGTTGATATATTTTTGCACCTAAAAAGTGTTAAAGTTAATCGAACCCTCTTTTTTCTCAGTGAAGAAAACATATTCTAAAAACAACATTAAATGGTTCCGCCACCCTAAAAAGTTATTGACGAAAATTCTTCAAAACATATACTCATACATTATAATAATCTCATGAAAAATTCATATAATATCAATAAAATATTCATATTTGATTTCTCATTAATAATATTACCTATCTATTAGATAGCCAATCCATCAGTAAGACAAGGAAGAAAAATTGTATGTACTTGTGGTTGAATTGATAAAAATAATATATATTAGAAGTTCTTAAAAGTAAAAATAGATAAGAGTGAGAAGACCAATTGACCTTCTAACACCGAATGCCTTTCAATATTTGATATAGGGGTACCATCATTTCTTACACCCAATCGATTTCTCATAGTTGATCATTTGTGTACTAGGGGGAAGTGAAACTATATGTAGATACTCTTAATTCAATATTTTCGTCATTGGAAAATTATTATGGGTGGTATACCCATCCGAAAAAAAAGGGATTCATGGGCAATGAAGAAAGTGGTGTGGGTTCAAGTGTTTAATTCATGAATGTGATATTGTGTGTAGTATAGACGCAGACGAGAAACAATATATCCAAGGTTGAGGATGATGGTACTGTATTGATTTTATTCCAATGTGGTCACCTCAATAGACGCTGAATAATGAAGTGTTGCAGGGATAGTGGGTGCTGAATCAATAGGGTAAACTTGCAATACAACTCCCACATATCGGGTGTTAAGGTGTATTAAGGGGGGGCTTATCCAATAGCCATCCCCAATGTGTCTCTCTGAAAATTGTTTGTTGTCAGTCAACAATAACAGTGACTAACAGTCTCACTAATGGATGGGTAACAGGGTCTTTTCATAAAAAATAATTAAGTGAAATGAAGTAATTTCTCAAAGGGTGGTACATTACACTTATTGCTTTTCTTAATGTTAATTCATTTTATGTATGGCCTATATAAGATCGAACCTGGAATTACATATAGAAAATCGGGTATTTCGCAGACAGTGGAAGAGATTAACTGGGTCATATTGCTTCTTATAATTTTTTTTCTGATTTGGACGTAAGGGCAATAAGGAGCAACATGTGACAAAAAAGATATATTTTCACGAGTTCCCAGAAAATCCAAGAAATACCTTAACAACACATATTTATGGGAACACTCTACTCAAAAATCATTTTCTTCTACCTTTAAGAAAAACGTACTTTTTGAGAGCATATTCTATAAGAGTTAATTTTGCAGAATTATTAAAAATACTGAAGAAAACATTGGGAAGTATGGGGTATTTTGTAACCTTTTAATTCACTTTATTACGAGTCCCTGTAAATGGAAAAAATATGCACTAGACACATTTTCATAAGAAATTTATTTCTTTGCAACTTTGTCATAGACCATTCTTTTGGTATTTTACTGCTCTAGGCTCTAGGGTAAAATGGGGTAATTTGGGATCATCTCTAATTTGGAACTTTGAGATTTCCTGATGGTTTTAGATAGCAAAAGGAAAAAACAACAAAGTATTACTCTCGAATGTAAACTCTTGTACTTGATCGTGGTTTTGAAACAGTGAAAAAATCTAAAAATTCCAAAATAGACATGATTCCGAATTAGCATATCTTACCGTCGGAGGCAGCAAAAATGCCGAACGCCAAGATCCCGAAAGGGCCAAAATCCCGAAAGCCAAAATCCCGAATGTTCAAAATCCAGAAGGGGATGAAATTATATCGCTCCTTGGAAATTACAAGGGGCCAACTCAATCTGAGCCAGTTTTCAGGAGACATCATGAAAGATTCAACTTTGTATAAATAATTATCTCAATTAAGTATGTTAATAAAAACAATTTAATTCTTTTCTATTTGAATGAGCATTATTATAAACATCGAAACATACATATTTTTACCTTTCAAAATATGTTTTTTTTTATGAGTTAGCTCCTTGTCATTCTAAATGATGCGCAAATTTTCATGAAATTAGAATGACAAGGGATCAACTTGCTTGAGTTAGTCCCTTGTTTCACAAAAAATTTAACGATAAATCTATTACAATCGTGGGAGTGCTATGGCATTTGTAAGAATTCGGAATTTTAGCTTTCGGGATTTTGGCCAATTCGGGATTTTGTCTTTCGGGATTTTGGTTTTCGGGATTTTGGCTTTTGGGATTTTGGTTTTCGGGATTTTGGCTTTCGGGATTTTGACCGGGACCCCTTACCCTAACTCAAAGAGAAAGCAATATACACAATCCGCGATTTTCTCAACTTATCTCCGGTGTGTAGCTCAAACAGTAAGAGATATCGAATTACGGTTTTCGACGACCCTCACATAAATTCATATTTTTTTTAATAAAGCATATGCTTATTATATAATATTCAAAAGATGTTTTTGTCAATAAAAACTCCGATTATAGTATAGAAAAAGCAAAAAAGACAAACTCAAGACAAGTGGAATAATTAACTAATGTCACTTTTAACGTAGGTTGATGACAAACTTTACGCGGATTTAATAAAAAAAAATTCTGGAAGGGATACATTTTGGAAAATCTATGCATATTATGGTAGAAAATTCATTGATTCACTAATAATTTTGAGAATAAGTTTTGCCAAAATTGATAGTTTCTCTGAGCAAAATATTTCAAAAGGGGTATCGAACTAAATTATATCGACCGCTCAGAATAAGAAACGAATAACTCGCAATAAGAAAATTTTACAGGAGAGCGATTTGAAGCTAAGATTTTACATGCAGAGTATATGATTTTTGAGATTTAAAACCTGTATAATTTTGAAAATAATTAACTTTCAAGTATAATATTCACAGGGAATGTAGATGGTATAATGAAGTATCCAAAAAGCGAATAAAACGATTTTTGTAAAAAATCGAGTTGTTCGACTTATATTATGACAAGTCGATATGGTTCGAACATTTCACAAAGTATTTTCCACTTTGCCATTGCATTTAATCAAACGAGTAAAGTGGATTGAATTTCTAAAGTCTCTAAAGGACTATTGCGCTTACTCAGCCATCCATTATCATAATGAAGTTTGAAAAGACTAACCTCCGGTCTTGAAAGACCAATACATTCCGATAACTTGAGTATGCCAGAAACCCTCTTATCATAATGCACTTTATTACAATTCCTTGTTTTGATAGTGATGCATCAAGTTAAACATTTAAGATTTTTAAAAAAGATTACTTACCATTAAGTTTAATACAAAATATAAACCATAAAGAAATAAAGAAATACAAGTAACATTGAGCACAAAAAGTGATAAACAAAACCGAATATTAAATTGCACTTAAAAACTCAATGGCAATGTTTCGATAGTTAAAATTTAAGTTCATAAAATAAGAGCATAAATGAGTGCTATAAGATGTAATTTTAATGAATCCATAAATTGTCAGAACGTGCCAAAATTCCCATAACTATTCCTAAATAATGTGAAAAGCGAAACGCATATTCCTCACGCTTGCTAACCTGAAACTTTTGCAAAATAATTACTTGTGCAGAATTGTGTTATTATTCCACGAAGATAAGAGCTATTTTGGGATTGTTCGGAGATCCTCAACTTATGAAGTTTCCCAAGTTTAATTGAATTTCTCCTGTACTGGGAAAATATTGACTTGGTGAGTTAATTTTAGATGGAATGCCGTATGTAAAAATTTGTTGTTTTACTTAGAAAGATATACATTATACTGACGATAATTTGTTGATGAATTGAAAAGGTGAATTTAATTAGTTGAATACTTCAATATTAGAGTATTAACAATGTGTCTCTTTTGAATAATTTCTGGCAATTATAATAATTATTTTCTTTCGTCAAGTATAATTTTCTTACCTTTCATTCTCTTGCTAATGATTCCTCACTCGTGTCTTAGAGTTGTAAGCATCCACTTTAAATAGTGACTTTAGTTTTGGCAAGAATTGTTAGGGAGAGAGAAGCACATAGAATTGTATAGAGTTATTTTGTGTGATATAAATAGAGTTTGTTCAAAAGAGACGAATTCAATTTTCACGTGTTTCACCTTCCTCAATGAAAAGCAGATCTTCTGATTTTGAGGCTTTGAGGATCATTTGCCTCATGTAAAATGCGAATTTTCCAACTAAACAATGCGTTAAATGTTTATATTTATTTCTTAAGATGAATTATTGTATATGTTTTCTTTCTGTTGGATTTGTTGATCTGTTCCAAGAAATATGTGCAAATTGATGTGGGTGGAATTCTTACAATCAATATTATTTCAAATACTGTCTAGAGATGAGCTCGACCACAAAAATAATTAAGTTATTTACTGCCTGTGAATTTAGCTGTATCAAGTTGAGATTTGTGGCTGAATTGGACTAAGTAATTGATGTTTACGACCAAATAGCATCAAATTTTCAATTAGACCCCAATTGACGACACTTTCAAATTGATGGGGAAAACAGGTGACGTTGCATGAAAGAGACGTAGAAGTGACATAAAAAAAAATTCACGAAGAGTCACAAGACATGAAATTTAGTATACCACTTTCCACCAGTTTATTTGGTGTATCAATTAAAACTTTCTTTCAAAATTAGCAACGATGTGAAGTCTCGTGATTTGACGTTACATCTTGGCATGAAATGAATAGAAAGAATTTTTTTTATGAAATTTCACGTGAGACAAAATATTGTATTTTCCGTCAAAAATATATAAAAATTCATTTAAGTTTCAAAAGAAACTGAAAGGACAGTTGATGTGAAATTCATTATATCATCACTCAAGTTTTTGAAGCTGGAGACTGGGAAAGATCAGACACTTTCAATTGAAGTGTAATAACCTATTTACATTATAAGAATTTACGTAGGGGAAAGTGTGGCATCTTTGAAATTGGGATTTTTCTCCTAGGGGGAAGTGGGGCACCTTTGAAATTGAGATTTTTCACCTGTTTTTAAATAAAATTTAACCTTATCGTGACATAATTTAGGTGCACAAACAGATTGAGAAGCTAAATTACATTATGATATGACTCAGTTCCACTTAAACATAGGAGAAAAATATCAATTCCAAATGTGCCCCTCTTTCAAAAGTGCCCCACTTCCCCCTATATTTAAGTGAAACTGAGCCATATCATAATGTAATTTAGCTTTTCAATCTGTTTGTGCACCTAAATTATATCACGATAAAGGCTCAATTTTATTTAAAAATAGGTGAAAAATCCTAATTTCAAAGGTGCCCCACTTTCAAAGGTGCTCCCTTCCCCTATGCAAGACGAATCGCTTCCGTGACTAAAGCCCCTGCCGTTATTTTGAATCCTTTGTGTGGGTACACAGTAAAAAAAATTGGCTGCTTTACCATGATTTTCATTGTAAATTTTACATTAAACATGTAATCGTGTGTACTAATACACATTTGTGTAATTTGTACACATTTTGTCTGAAAACTGTGTAATTTGTACACCTTTTATTTGAAAACTATGTAATTTTACACGAAATATGTAACAAAATATACAAAACTGTGTAATCATTCCCAGTTGATTACACAGTTTACAATTACATAAAATTTAAATTACACATTTTCAGATTACACGTTTTGTTGAAATACATAATTTGTGTAACTTTACAAGAATAATCGTGGTAAAAAAGCAAACCAACGATTATCCTTGTAATTTTTTTACTGTGTACAAAATGTGCCTTGTCCCTAGGGTTAACCTTCTATGAGTGAGAGGTGAAGGGTGTGAACTATGCACCTTTGCAGCCTAATACTGAACATACCTTCTGATGTGCATAAAGGCCTCTACACATTGGCAACAATTTTCGTCAAAAATTGCATTTTTGAAAAAATTTTTGACGTTTCCACCTACAGCAGTGCAGGCAATTTTCTTCAAGAAAGCCATTTTTGACGAAAATTTCTTCCAATGTGTAGAGGCCTTGCAAAAGGATCAAATTTGGATCAATTTGATCCTTTTATTTTTACCAGTGTAAGCCGGTTAGGATTATCTGTCCCTTTGAAGTAAATTTATCCCATTGTAATGTAGAACCCAAACTAGTCTGGCTGGAGAACTTTTGGAAACCAAAGACCCCAATATAGGAGAATACTAAACCAGTGAAACTTACTGTAATTTTTTTAAAGCGGGAAACGCGTTGAGGAACCTATAAAGACTTGTTCTAGAAATACTAGAGAACTCCTGGATTTTTTTTTCGAAAAACCGGGTAAAATAATAATAATAATAATTCATTTATTCAAGAAGTACCCTTGAATGTAAAGTCTTGTACTTCTTCGTGGTTTCCTTTTTCTATTTGCCCATCTAAAACAGTGGGAAAATCTCAAAATTTCGAAATAGACATGATTACAAATTACCTTATCTTACCCTGCGTCGGATATTCACCAAATTTCTCCACCAAGTAACGTATCTTTTGGAGGAAAAAGGTCAAAATTGACTTAGAATAGCTAGAATAATATGGAATAAAGGCGTCTATTTACATTCATTTTTCCAATATCCAGATGAGAGTTGTCAAACACTACGAAAAATTAAAGAAATCTCCATTTACATACGCGTTTTACCTGCCATTTCCACCCCCATTCATTTGTTAACATATTTGATGTTCCTTAAAATGCCTTAAAAAGAAATCCAACGTTCTTTACACAAACTTTGTTCTAAAAAAAATCATTTGTTGTGTCGAAAATTAAGTGAGTTTTCTTGAGTAGGGTAGAGTCAGCCCTTTTCGCCATGTAACCATTTTTTTCGCCACCTAATATAAAACAACTAATTTAAAGCATTTAAGAATAAGTAACATTTCAACACTCATAATATGTTCTTTTCTAATATCCCAATACGTTATTACGTCTCTTAATTAATTGAAATTCGTTTTAAAACAGGTGGCGAAAAGTACTGAAACAAGCATAATTGGGGAAAATTCATATTTTTCAATGAGATTCTCTAAAATTCTCGAGACGTATCCTAGATATATAAATAGATATTGCTTCAAAGTATCTTTATACAAAAATTCATTTTAGTCTGACAAAAATATCACACATTACGAGGCCCCTAAAGCTTAATGGTGGCGAAAAGTACTGACTCTACCCTATTCAACAGCCTTTAAATAAAAATACATTTTAAATTCAACTGTGTAAAAAGTGTAAACACAAAAAAAATTTTCATAATTTTTAAATTTCGCAACTTTATAAAAAGTATTTAAAAAAAAAAAATTATTTACTGTGAACGACAATTTTTATTAAAGGGCAATTTTTGACGATAATTGCTTCTAGTGTGTAGACGCCAAAACGTATAACCATAAAAAGACGTCAGGACTTCTTAAATCGAAATTCTCCAAAAGCATATTTTAAAGTCTTTTTTTCGCTGCAATATATGTTTCAATATTTATTTTTATTGAATAGCAAAGAGACGTTTTCTTGTGCCAAATGCTTTCGAAAACTTCGCTATTCAAGTAGTGTCCCTCTGGGTATTAAACAATGATTTTTATTTGGGGTGAATTCAGAAACTGAATCCCTCAGGGGATGTGTTAACCATGCGACTTTCATGAATTCTCAATAGAAGATTGAATTCTTTTATTACACTCTATATCTTGTACTGGCTTTTGTACGTGTGAATAGTACAGTAAACGTGAAAGGGTTTTCTTGTAGTAAATTGATTTTTAATATATATATATATATAAGAAACAATAGAATTTCTCCAGGGGGCTGTATGTAATAGAGAATTGAATGGCAGAATGTGTCTCTTGAATAGTGTTATAGAAATTTTGTTCTATAATAAATATTTGAAGAATGCAATGCAGGGAAGCTGCAGAAAAATTTAGCATTTTAACGTGATGTCATTTTTTTTTTAAATGCTTGATCTTCATTAGCCAAACTGCGATTGAAGAGCTTGGCTTGTTAAATTATTTGTATTAAAATCTGTATTGTAAGAAGAACGAAAATTCTTTCTTTCGTAGTTTAAATGGTTTTTTGCAAGCGCCTGGCAAGTTGGCCTTTTTATATGGAGCTATTTGAAGCCAATTCCTAAATTGATCTCGGACTCAGCTCACGCTGCTCCAAGGAAAAAATTTATTTCAACAAGAATTTAGTATCTTTATCCCTCCATACGGAAAGGTATCTTATAATACGAAAAAACTTCTCACTTTTTAAATATTTAGCATAACGATCACGAGTGCAGAAAAATTCCCATAGGGGAAGTGCTCATAATTTTGGACAGTCTGCATATAAGCATCGATATCCCAAGTTTGAAGTGCGATATTTTCTATACTAATTGACATTTCTTGTTACTCTCTTTTCAGAAGGGTTGTTTAGAAACTTAGCAAGCTATTTATCGTCTTATTTTTATTAAAATTAGTTTTAATACGTTTAAAAATGAATTGATAAGTAGAGGTGACTTTGGCTCTTATTTTGGACAACTTGTTTATTAATTTGTCCAACTTGACTGTAAATTTGGACAGCTAATCCGCCTCAATAGGATGCCCATTGTTCTTCATTTGATGAACCAATCTTACCAAGTCCTCTTCCTGTTCATGTAAGGGAAACGTAGAATGTCACAAGAAGCCCGGAAACTTTCCATATCATTCATTAAAGTGAGTTGACTTCGGTACTCCAAGTACGTGCGGATTCGCTCATTCCCTGCCCTTTCCGGGAGCCTTTCAAGGCATTTCTCGCTACATCTCTTTCGTAGAGATGATGCTCCTTTGTTTCTCCAGGCATTTGTCCAACCTAGTCATCACAAAAGCTAAAACTTCACGAAATTTCGTGAGAAAAACACCTGTCCAAAATAAGAATCATCACCTCACTGGTGAATGTCTTAAAAAATTTCCCATTTTTCACACGAAAAATATAATTCACAAGGCAAATCTCACTTCAGGTCAAATGTACAAATCATCAGTAACGTGAATCAACACAATATTCAATGAATATTCAATAATATCACTCAAAAACAGCGAACAAACTTTGTTAGTACTTCACCAAAACTAAATAAGACTGAAGTAAGCAACGAAGTTCTGTCATATTTCTCGTAAGCAATTGCTCACACTGAATTTTCAACAAAGCAATTTCAACTCAAATCATATTCAAATTTTAACGTATTTAGTGTTAAAATCTTCAAAAAAGAACAAATATTTAGATAGAATTCATTATTCATCAAATATTGGAATAAAAATCCATCATTTTAATCAATTTATTTTTAGTGTCCAATATTATCCTCAAAGTGTCCAAAATAAGAAACTGGACAAAATTATGAGCATTTCCCCTATGAATTTGTATGTGAAAGTAAGAAATTGGCTTCAACTTTGAAGGCCAATCGCCGGGGACTAGGTTTTTGAAGGTTATGTTAAACATAACCTCACATTACTAAATCACTTCTTAGAAGATAAATAAAAGGAATTTGGGCTCAATTTCAAACTTTCTTAAGTTCTCTTTAATTTTGTTTTATTTGCATAACTTTTCAAATTCAACTGGTATTTGAGCAACAATTAATTTTATTAGAGAAAATTTGTCAATTGCATGTTCTAAATTTCTTAATAACACTATTGTTCTATAGAATAATTGCTGTACTATATTCAGTCTATTAAATCATTTGCATGATTATTTATCCACATAACACCCCTTTTAATTTTTCTATTATGATTGTGCTATCACATGAGATTTGTCACGCTCAAAATATCTCGATGTGTGGGAAATCTAATTCAATATCTTCCCCTACACTTAATCGAGGTCACGATTCACTTGAATATATTTTTAATTGTTGCTAATTTCTCTGCATACACCAATCTCTTGGCAGATTTTCATATTTCTCCCCATGTCAACAGATTAAATCACAGTGCAAGGAAATCAGTAATATAGAGATTTATATTAGTAAAGTATAATGTTGTTGCTGTTTTTCTGCTCTATGCAAATATTATTTTCAACTTGTTAATCCCGAATAAATGAATAACCCAGGCGTGATGTGAAGGCGATTCGTGTCTATTTCTTATTTAAACAATGAATATTTTATATGATATTGAGCTGGTTGGGTATAAAGGGGGATAAATGTGATCGTAAAATATGCATCGATTTGTGGTGGAAATGTTGAATTTTGTGCTGTATCATGGTTTTAATGATCAATTTTCTTGAGAGAAATGCAGTAATGCCTTATAAATGGAATTTTAAATTTTTCAGTATAATCTCTAGGGAAATTCAGAAGAAATTTTTCTGGAATGTTGAAACGAAGAAAACTTATCACTGTGTGATAAGATGTTAATTTTCTTGTTCTTTTCTTATGTACATATATTATATCAAGGCACTATACTGATAAGAGATTATCTTTTATTTATAAGTACGTCATTTTCTGTGAACTGTTAGCTCGTGAACATACTAAAATGAAACAGAAAAGTTTGTTATCTAATAAGAAATCTATTGGGGCTCAAAGTACCTTTGTCAATGGTGTGTAAATAATTTTTATTTGTTTTGAAGGCTATTTTGAAAGATGTCTGGGAAAAACGTTTCAATCACATTTTTCTGCTCGCGTGTATTGACCCAAAAATTCAACGCTCATTTGAAATTAAAGCGACATAACTACTTAGATAAAAAAGGTTCATAAAAAGTTTGTAGGCATATTTTTAGTTTTTTTTTTATTTTACAATTAATAAAAAATTAATTATTTGTTAATAATATATTGTAATCTAGTTTGTAATTCAATTCTTAGGAAACAGATTGACATAATTATAAAATACATCTGAAAGTAAATTCGGGTAACTTGTACTTAAATACAATACTATTAAATTATAAGCCACGCCTTCTTCGAGGGTTATGACCAAATTAAATTCGATAGTTTTTAATTGTCAGTGTTCAATTGGTGGATACTGTAACACAATTTAAGTAAACCATTAACACTATTATTTATATGGTTCAGATTCAATAAGTCCTGCCCACCAAAAAAATAGACCACGCCTTCAATAAGATTTTCTAAAGCAATTACAATACAGTAACTACTATTCAATGATTTTCAAAATCCGAGAATCATACCACCACTTTCTACATTTTCAAGGAAAATTATATGGTAATTTTGAGGTTTATGTGGAAACAATGAACGCTAGTGGGCGTGGTTTCTGAAGATGCGCTAATCAATTTTTTCGTTCATCAAAAGACTTCTACGTATCTATTCTACGACTCTAATTCTCGTAGTCTATCTACGACACTAGGAGCAATTTTCATCAAAAATGCTCATTTGAACGAAATTGCTTGCAGTGCTGTAGGTGGAAACGTCAAAATTCTGTCAAAAATGCGATTTTTTACAAAAATTACTCTCAATGTGTAGAGGCTTTAAGAGCGCTTTAAAATGCACTATAAAAGAAGCGTGGCCAAAAATTTTTTAGACATAACTATTCTAGTCCTATTTACATTTAGAATAATGAAATTGATCCATCATACATAGGGCATATTGGGTAAAATTAGTCACTCATGGTATTAGATATTGGGTTAAGATGTTAAAGTTTGCCTTACAAAGAATTCCTGTGGAAACAATAATTTTATCGAAGTAAACACCTCCCTTCCTATTCTTTAAAATATTTATAAACCTGATAGGGTAAATGTCCTAATTCAAAACCATTTCCAGACGTTTTAACTTTGACAGAAGATTCAACACATTAAGTTTATATTTTTTCTGAAGAGAATTACATAAATTTGCTCCTTGACTCTTCTAGAATGTTACTGTTTAGTGAAAATTCTTTAGATATAATTTGAAAACTTCTTAAATACAAGAAAAATACGCCAGCGTAAAATGCTTCTATTGGAAACATATTAATCCAAATGGAGACAAGGGAAAGTTTCTAATTGGAGACAAACAGTGTAAGTGAAACCGTGATGAAAGTCTTCCGAAACCTTGTTGAGTTGCTCTTAAGTGCAGTATTTGTTCTTATTTCTGGTCTTTTCTCATTTCTCGTCTAAAACAATAAGAAAATCCCTCCAAAAAAGCTATATTTCCGGGGTCTCCTATTGAAGCATTTGCGAACACTTCAGAAAAATCATTTTTGTTTACGAAATAGGTAATTATTTCATTTGAAAACTTCACGTACCGTTGACAATAAAGATTAGCACTTAATTTAACTAAAATTAGCCAGAAATATGACAATATTAAACAAAACGGATAAACAACAGTCAATTTATTGTGCTTGTCATTGGAAAATATAATCGATCGATGAAAAATTCGATGGTGAAAAGGTACACTTTTAATTTTTCTGAGAAATTAACAAATTAAAATTTGTGATTGTGAATGGAGTTTCACTTTATTTGGAGCAAAATTAACTGAATAATGAAACTGTGGTATAGAAAATATATAAATATAATAATTTAGTGCTGTATTTATCAGGAAAACAATGACGTTTCCATTTGGAGTAGCGAAAAATTTCCATTTAGAGCAGGTTCTGAATTAGCTCAATTTACCCTACTAACATATTTTTGTGATGAAAAAAATCATTTTCTGACTAATTTTGCCCCAGTCTTCCCTAATGACAAATTTATTTAGCATTTTTATATTTTAATTCTCTTATATAGTTCCGAAATATTTTAAATTTGGTTTTCTAAGTTTGATGTAAATATTCCACAAACCATTTTTTCTGAGTATATGAGTTTCTAATGGAGGTGTGTCACTACAATATAAAATGAGCGATATACTTTAGATTAGATAAAGTGATCACTATTGACACATCATTCCCACCAATTCCAAAGAAGAACCAATCATTCAAACCGTGATAGACGATCAGTGAAGACTCTGTGAGAAGTGGTAAAATATTTAGTTCAATTCATAAATCTTTGTCCTAAAATTATCCTGCCTTGACGCATTTTATTTATAGTCATCTCATATGGCAGCTGATTTATTCAAATATTCCATTCAGAGATTAATATATTTGGCCAAGTTTCTCTCTTAACGCCAATACTAAAAATTACCATTGCATTGTGGAAATTGTGACAATTTCTTAGGAGAAAATAGCATTTTTGGCTCGGGTGATGCTTTTTTGAGAATTTTGTGCCAAATTAATATAATAAAAGCTTAATTTATTTTATATATCTCTCAGTGAGTTATTGGAGGATTTGCGGCGAAAATTGTAAAGTGCACTTTTGTGAAAAAAAAACATGGAAAATCATTTGGCATATATCATACTGCCAGACAGCATTGTCAAGTTTTAGGAATCTAATTATGCTTTGGTAAATTATTATAGTTGTGAAATTTTCTTCATAATCAATTTGAACTTTTATTAAGTCCTAAGTGCAGTTATCATAACATTATTGGGAAAAATCTTTTATTCCTCCCTTCTATTCCCTCCGTTCCTTCCTTCCTTCAGGTCCCACGTTCGGGGCAAGGACTATGTCCCACACTCCCCTGTGTTCTCCGGTGAGAACACTCCCACGGAGGTTGAGATGGGAATTTGGGAGAGGTGGATGTGGCAGAGGTTACTCCGGAAAGCTCAGCATTGGGCTTGGTGTTCTTGGGGGCTCCCGGTGGCTTCAGTAGCTTCAATGCTTGGTGGTGATGATGGTGTTGCTGCTGGGGATTGGGCTGGTGGAGATGGGCGAGGTGATTGATGTTGCCTCCTCGGCGGTCAGTGGTGAAAGAGACCGATTGGCGCCCTTTTACTTATCAGCTGCTGCTGATTTTTCTACCTCCTCTCCTCGTCGCTAGCGCCCTCGTCGCCTCAGCAGGGCAACACACTCCACAGTTTTAAATTTAAATATGTTGCGCTCGCAACACACACCCCGGGGTCACCAAAAAAAAAAGAGAAAAAAAAAAAGATTTCGAACCCCCCAGGGGGCAATAAGCCACAATCTCAAAAAAAAAACAAAATATAACAAATCTCATTAATAACAATAACAATTAATAAGTAGTAGAGCAAAACAAAATGAGTAGTATTAGAGAGTAACAATTTCGAGAGAAAAAAAAATAAAATTTAGAATTAATAGTTATAAGTCAAAAATGTTAAGGATTTCGCATCGATAGGCCGACCTAATTATTAGCGCCAGCGAAATAACTTAACTATAAGTTTAAAGTGTGTGTAAATACTTTCAAAAGAATAAGATATTATTACTAAGGACCACCCCATTTCGATCACCAAGGCGGATCATTAATATACATGATCTAATAGGGAATTACTCTACACGAATGGTCACGATTTTATCCCCCCAAATCTCCCGCCTCAGCACCATTATAATCCGATCAGGATTTCAGCTATTCCGCTGAAGAGCATTCCGCGTAAAAATGTAGAAGCGGGAAGGAGAGTCTCAGCCGAATTACAATGTTGGGGAAAGAGAAATCCTGAAGGGCAAAGAGAAAACCCCTTTTTCCACCGACACTGCCCTATTGCCTCGAATATTGAACATGATAAAATTTTACTCGAGAAACTACATCCCGATCAGAAAAATGTGGCTGCCTCTAACTGCAGAGAAATGGGAAACAAATCGCGACCGAATTCAGTGCATCCCAATCGAAAAAAAAAGTAAAATAAAATAGATAATCGAATTAAGGTGTCCGAAATTATATGTGACGTCAAAACTGACGAAGGAGAAAAATAATTAAAGTATTGGCCAATAAAAATTGATTGGTTTTGTCGTCTTGACGAAATACCGAATCAAAATACTAGTGACAGCAAGAAGTGCTACTCACTTTAAATTCCCAAGGGACACTGCTAGCAATGTGTCTTAAAAGGGGATAACAGTTTGATGATTGAAATAGCCGAACATAGTTCGCTTCAGCATAAGGCTGGGCTATATCTGTATCAATCATCTCGATCAAAATGAACACCTAAAGGCGAACGACCATAATTTTAATTTAGGTCTATCCATAATGAACGATGGCCTACTTATGAATTTCTCCGTTCACAAGAAATAGAAATTAAATAAAATTAATAATATGGTCTCTCTACGTTACCCGCTCATACACCCGTACAAAAATCAAGTTACGTTAGATACAAAAGAAAGTTCCAGTGACGATGCCGATATTGTTGCCAAAAAAATAATCCGTCCTGCTGGCAAAAATCCCTTAACCTGGCTTGATGTCCTTACGGTGGAATACTGCCTTGCGATGAGTGTTCAGGTCTTCCAACTCGTAAGTTTGTCCGTGAACGGACAACACCTTGCTCTTCACCCATGGACAAAATTTCGCCTGAATCTTTTTATTGGCATCAGACAACACAAAGGATCGCCTGTAGACCACGTCACCCACGGAAAATCTACCCGGCTTCTTACGTAAATCGTATCGCTTTTTAGACGCCTCATGGCATTTCTTCGACCTATCCATGGCCTTCTGTCTGGCCAATTTTAACTCCTTTATCCTCTCTTCGATCGATGGAATCGTATTAGCATCGGAATGCGTATACTCATCCCCATGTGAAATCATATTTTGCCCAAAATTTAAGTAATACGGAGAAAATTGTGTAGTGTCGTGTACCGAGGATCGCATAGCCATCCCTATTTCGGCTAAATATTTTGGCCAATTTGTGTGTTTAGACCCTATATACGACCTGATAGCAGTAACAATAGTCCTATTTGCTCTCTCAGTAGGATTGGCTTGTGGGGTATACCCTGAGGTAAACCATTGGGCAACACCGAGATTTCTCAAAAAGGACTGAAGTTGAGCGGATTTGAAACTACTACCATTATCGGTCAGAAGGACACGAGGGACTCCGAACTGTGGGAAGACATTTTGAGACAAAATTTTGATAACAGAGTTTGCAGTAGAATTTCTAAGAGGATATAAAAGGACATACTTGGTCAGCTTGTCGATCAAGACCAAGATAAAGCGATGGCCCATAGTACTAGGTACTAAAGGTCCGATAAAATCGGCTGATAGATGTTCCCAGGGACGTGATGCAACTACATGATTACCCATCGGAGGTGTTAAATCATAATTCGGGGCCTTAGATTTCTTACAAGTTTCGCATTTACGGATATAATTGCGCACGTCTGTGCGAAGGCAAGGCCAATAAAAATATTCCGTAATTCTGCGGAAAGTTTTAAAGAACCCGAAATGTGCCGAAGTGGGATCATCATGGTATTTCTGCAAAATGGCCTGACGTTCACCCTTAGGGACACAGCATCTCCACCTAAAACTATAAGTTCCTAAAGGAGTTTTATAGCGGATATACTTGTAAAGCCGGCCGTCTTCTAATTTATACTCCGGAAGGCTGCTCGGGGATTTCGAGACTTGGTCATATAGGGACGCATACCATTTATCTTCCCGGGTCGAAATGGTATTAACGTTCCGTGAAAGGAAATCAGCTATCACGTTACTTTTACCGGGACGGTGGACTATGTCAAAGTCAAATTGCTGAAATTCCAACAACCATCTTCCTATACGACCACGGGCTTGCTTCTGGGATAAGATCCACTGGAGTGCAGAATGATCTGTCTCCAAAGTGAACTTGGTATGAAGCAAGAATTGCGAAAACCTTCGAAGACAAAATAGACAAGCCAAGGCTTCTTTTTCCGTAGTAGAGTACTTCTGCTCAGCCGCCGTGAACTTTCGCGAAATATAGCAAATAACTCCTTCCTCATTACCTACTCCCTGAACAAGGACTCCCCCCGCCCCAACATCACTAGCGTCAGCACGCACTATGAAGGGTTGAGAATAGTCGGGAAGTTTTAAAATAGGGGCAGATACAAGGAGCTGCTTCAATTCCGAAAAGCCACGGTCGGCCTCCGGAGACCATTCAATCCTTAAAGGATTACCTTTTAAAAGGTCGGTTAAAGGAGCCGAAATACTCGCAAAATTTGGGATGAAACGCCTGAACCATCCTGCCATACCGAGAAACTGACGTAATGCCTTGGGTGTTTTAGGGACAGGAATATTGCAGATGGCTTGGACTTTACCATCGTTTGTACTTAGACCCTGAGTGCTTAAAGTGTACCCCAGATAGTCTAACTCTGACATACAGAATTTAGACTTCTCCAGGTTGATGGAAAGATTGGCTTTTTTCAAACGACCAGCGACCTCATTTAAAATTTTCAAATGGGATTCAAAATCTTGAGTGAGAACAATGATATCGTCCAGAAAACAAAAGACATTGGGCTCTAAGTCGCATCCAATAACTATATCCATCAGTCTCGCCATCGTCATAGGACTATTTACTAAGCCAAAAGGCATTCTTCTGTAGCAGTACATCTTTCGTCCTGGGATAGCGAAACTAGTTTTGATCTGAGATTCTTCATCGAGCGGAATTTGCAAGAATGCGTCACTCAGATCAATGGATGATAGATATTTGGAGCTTTCTATACGATTAATAATGCTTTCAAGATTTGGAATAGCATAAGCATCTCTTATTGTTACTTTATTTAAACCTCGAGCATCAATGCAAATTCTAATTTTGCCCGATTTCTTCATTTGAATATTAGGAGGTGAGTTCCATGGAGAAAAAGAAACTTCCCGAAGTACCCCCATCCTAACCAGTCTCTGAATTTCAATATCCACTGCGGGAAGAAGATGATATGGGACAGGATAAGATGGTTTCCTTACGGGAGGGTTGTCACCAGTATCTATCGTGTGCTTTAAAATATCCGTGCAACCGAAAAAGTCCTCAGTAGTGATTAAAAAGTTTTTGATGGATTTTTCTAACTCCAGTCGTTCTGACTGGGAGAGCAGAATTTGATTATCCTGGGAATCAGGGACTGTTGAAAGTGCATTCAACAAAACTGGTTGTATGCCAAAGGCATGCCAAAAATCCATCCCCAAAGTAAAGGGTATGGAAATTTCAGGGACTAATAGGGTGGGAATCAATTCTGTTCTACCATTGAAAGTTATCATTAAATCGACTACTTTGGTGGATAAATAAGTTGAACCATCGGCTACACGCACAACGATATTCGAAGTTCTTGGGACTAATTTTAGAATTTTTACTAAGTTCATGCAACCACATCCTAATATACTCTGAGACGCTCCACTGTCCAATAAAGCCATAGCCTCCTCAATGTCAAAAATTTTAACTTTAATATAGGGACGATTTTCCCCGTTAGGGTATATAATAAAGGATTCTACCTCTGAGGGAGGGACAGAATCATCAGAAATTAAGGACTCATTGTCTGACTCAAATTGTATTAAATCTCCCACTGTATTTGAATTTACATTAATGGTATCAACAAAAGAAATGAGATCTTGGTCATTGGAATCATCCATAGAGAGGTTTTTTGGAGATTCCGCGACCTCAGACTCTCTGTCTACTACTGGGTCGCATTGGGTTCCCCCTGTTGAGGGTTACAAACTGGACAAAGTCCATAAATAGTGCCGATCTTACCACACTTGAAACAAAGGTATTTGGGTCTTGTTGGGCAACTTCTAACATTATGGGAATTGCTCTTACAATGTATACAAGAATTTTTTCTGGATTGTGAATTGGGGTTGGAATTGGAATTGAGATTGGAATTAGGATTGGAATTAGAAGATTGAGAAGTACCCTCAGCACCATTGGATGAGTTACTCCCCCCACCCTGTCTCTGAATTGAGGAAGAATTGGTGTTTCGCCCCCCATTCCGCCCATTATCACGTGAAGAGGAATTTCTCCCCCCACCCCTTCCAGATTGCCTGGAATTGCCCCAGGATGAGGAATTGTTCCCCCCACTTCGCCCCCTTTGATCAGAAGTCCTGGCCAGGGACTCTGAATTATTTGTGGATGATTCCTGAAAACTCCCTATCTCATTAAATCGCACATTTCTGGGACGATCGAGAAAAGCGTAGGAGCGGTTCCTCTCAATAAGTTTTAATTTTTGGGATAGCTCCGCTAATGTTGGGATTTCATATAGAAGAAGAGCATTAGACAGAGAGTAATGGAGATTTCTACGGATGAGACGAACTTTCTCGACTTCCGAAATTTCTTCATCCAGCTCCTCGAAGAGAGCTAACATGGATGCAAGAAAGACTTCTGCATTCTCCCCCACCCCCTGCTTTCGATCCTCAATTTTCTTCCTAATAGCGAAATCGCTCTCAAGATTGCAAAAAGCACTTAGAAATTTCTCGCGGAACTCCTCCCACGTACAACTTAAAAGATATTCCGAAAAGGAATCATACCACGTTTCAGCCCCATCGGAAAGTAAGAGTCTTATAGACCAAACCACCTCCTGCAGAGAAACGCCCTGGATCATGGCCATTCTCTCAACATCCCGCAAGAAGATTTTGGCCTTTTTCCCCTTGCGGTCACCAGAGAACCTAATTCCCCAGTCCTTTAACTGCAGGGGTTTTAATCTACGTGGAGCTGGTGTAGGAAACGGGTAGTGGCGTGACAAATTTTGGGGTTGAGAATCCCTAAATTCCCCAGAATGGACAGAACTGGATCTGCTGGAGGATCGAGATCTTCTACCAGCACATGAGAGTCTCAATTGCTCCATCGAATCCTGAATATTTTTCAGGATATTCTCAAGACCTTTTATTTGAGCATTCTGAACATTAAATTGCTCAACCGTAACAAATTGGGATTGGGGCCTATCTTGAGGCTGAGACACCGTGGATCCAATATTTGGGATGTCGAAAGTATCCCTACGGTCTTGCGAAAGGTTCAGATGTGGGTGCTTAAGAAATTCTGGGACAAAGGACTCACTGGAGGCAGAAAGTTTAGATGTGGGCTTCTCAAATGGTACCTTTTTCTTCTCCTGGACATAACAGTCCGAAAATAGGGACTTTTTTGGGCTTTTAAGACGTTTAGTCTTTTGGACAGGTGAAGCAGGACGAGGAATAGCACCCCCCACTTTTCCCGAGGCAGCATAATTCTTCAACTGTTCCCTGAACTGTTGCCTAAAATTTGCAAGTTCAGCAAGAGCAGGACCATAAAGGGCATTTTTGGGATCTCGAGGGTCTGATGTGAATTTTAATTTATTTTCGATGTGCTGAAACATTGTGAAAATCTCAGCTTGCTTCGAAAAAAGGACCTCGATATTCCCTACTTGCTCTCTAAATTTTTTAATAACTTGTAAGGTGTCATCCCTAATTTTTTTAGCATCGCCTTCAACGGGAAATAAAGGGTTTCCGCCAGCAATAGCAACCTTTAAAAGATCGCGGGCTTCTTCTAATGAAGCTGGCCATTTAATTCCCCTGGCCTGTAATTCCCAATCCAGTTGTTCTTCTGAGAGAAATTTTGGATTGAAATCCTCCATTTCTAACAGAGAACTCCCCAAAAGAGGGTAAAAATAGCCGAAAAAAGAAAAAAAAATCTCCCAAAAAGGGAAAAAAAGAAAGAAAAATATCCTAATACACTCCTATTCCAGAGAAAATGGATGAAAAATCCAGAAAACTACACCCAATGGAGATATAAATCACGAAAGAAAAAAAAATCTCCAACGGAAAATTACAAAGAATATTATACGGAATAAATTACACGACGACAAGTAACAAATTAACATTCTCTTCCACGCGCCAAATTTTTTATTACCCCACCGTTAAGTCAATCGCATTCACTCCTAATGAGTTGCAAAAATCACCAAAAATGCACTGATAAGAGGTCAATGAACTCTGGGGAACCGGCAAATTAACCATGGGATAAACTTGAAAATCTACTCACGATTTCCTTTTGCGTCGGGCGCCAAAATATTGGGAAAAATCTTTTATTCCTCCCTTCTATTCCCTCCGTTCCTTCCTTCCTTCAGGTCCCACGTTCGGGGCAAGGACTATGTCCCACACTCCCCTGTGTTCTCCGGTGAGAACACTCCCACGGAGGTTGAGATGGGAATTTGGGAGAGGTGGATGTGGCAGAGGTTACTCCGGAAAGCTCAGCATTGGGCTTGGTGTTCTTGGGGGCTCCCGGTGGCTTCAGTAGCTTCAATGCTTGGTGGTGATGATGGTGTTGCTGCTGGGGATTGGGCTGGTGGAGATGGGCGAGGTGATTGATGTTGCCTCCTCGGCGGTCAGTGGTGAAAGAGACCGATTGGCGCCCTTTTACTTATCAGCTGCTGCTGATTTTTCTACCTCCTCTCCTCGTCGCTAGCGCCCTCGTCGCCTCAGCAGGGCAACACACTCCACAGTTTTAAATTTAAATATGTTGCGCTCGCAACAACATTAAGTACCCACACAAATCATCGTGTTTATGTCAATTGTTATCATTTAAGATTTCTATTGGGTGTGAATAACTGTTTTTCTATATAAGAAATTGTCGTCATATGATATACCAAGTGCAAATATGAGCCCAGGAAATGTTCCTATGACAAAGAAATGATAAATGAAACGGATGTACAAAGTTTCCATATAAATTTCTTCAGAGACAGACAGCATATCTCATCATTGTTATTTTCTCCGAACAATTCAAATTTTGTCAACTTTATACCACAACTTTCCTGCTTTGTGTGGAATTTTCTAATCTTTATAAAGTTTGTTTAAATTATTTAAAAAAAAAGTCGAGCGAGTGTGTTTATATTTCTTGCAGATTTCGCATTTTTCGCATATATAAGAGTTGTAAGAAATACATTTTAGTGTGTAATAAGATAGCTTTGAAACTGATACAATTAAGATGCTCATTATGCAGTTTTTAATCATTTTTTGTCGAGATAAAGGTCACATCTTTGTTTGCATAGAAGGTTAACCCATTTGAGTCATTTGAGTACTTATTTGGATCATGTTTACATGATTTTTAAGAGGTGCTCATTTATATTCAATAAGATTAAAGCGAAATTAGCACCGTCGGTCGTCTAGATCTCGAAAGCTTTGACTAAAATAAAACGCTGCGCACACACTGAGAGAAATCCGAAAAAGTTAAAATAAACATTCCGGAAATATTTATTTTATCCTGCATTATTGATCCGAAATCGGTGTAAATATTATGCTTTTTAGGTGTATTGGGGGTTAATGTTACCCTCTTTCATGTTAATTTTACCCTTAAAAAGGTGTAAAATTAACATTAAAAAATGTTGATATATTTTTACACCAGAAAAGTGTTAAAGTTACGAAGAAAAAAGTTAATCGCACCCCAGTTTTTTTTTCTCGATGCAGAGATTTTTTTTGCGAAAATATAAATATTTGATACCGATCTATGTAAATAAATATCAATGCAAAAAATACAAATAGCAATAATTAGTTTTGTTCGATTTTCTAAGTATTGCATTAGTGTGACCTTTTATTTTTGATTTTATCGTCTATTAAAAGTCTAGAAGTTCCCATCATTATTTATGAGTTATTCATTTACTTTTTATTCTTGTTCCTATATAGTAAATTAAACTTAACAACGTTCTGTATATGAATAATTTGATTTTATTGCTCCAGGTTAACAGAAATGCAATTGGTTATAACCCTATTTTCGTTTGACAATTGCTAAAGTCTAAAGACAAAACGGTTAGAGACGGCTGCTTAGGGTCTTCTGGTGATTCTCTTAAAATGCCATCGGCATCATTAACAGAGTATTTAACAGTCCTCGAAGAAAATCCCTTAAAAAAATGTTTTGTAAAATTGTAAATATTTGTAAAAACCTACTGGGGATATACGAGAGGTCGTAAATCGTATAACATATACACAAGTTCGTAGAAGTTTATACGTTTTTCACAAACACTGTTCGTAATATGATAATTTAACGATCATTTTTGGTTCTTTTACAAACACTTGTTCGTAAATGTTTGTAAATGTTCGTAAACACAGAAAAGTGTTCATTCAATTTTGTCATAGACAGTAAAAAAAAAAGATGACAAGGATAACCGTTGGTTTGCTTTTTTACCACAATTATTCTTGTAAAGTTACTCAAATAAGGTAAAGTGCCCTCGAGTCGACCGGTTTCTCGACTCGACCGGTGGTCAATTTTTGAATTGTTTATGGTTAATTTCTATAAAATTGTCACTGATTCGTATTTATTTATGGAAT
Source organism: Phlebotomus papatasi (assembly GCF_024763615.1). Taxonomy (NCBI): domain Eukaryota; kingdom Metazoa; phylum Arthropoda; class Insecta; order Diptera; family Psychodidae; genus Phlebotomus; species Phlebotomus papatasi. Next base: position 99,244,738 of record NC_077223.1, read on the forward strand.
AATTGACCTATTAATGTTAGATCATACGCCAAATATTAGTGCAAATATAAATAAATTGAATAAATAACTCTACCGGTCGAATTGAGGAACCGGTTGACTTGAGGGAAACCTTATGTATTTTAGCAAAACGCGTAACCTGAAAAAGTGTAATTTAAATTTTATGTCATAGTAAACTGTGTAACCAACTGCGAATGATTACACAGTTGTATACATTTTCTTACATATTTCGTGTAAAATTACACAGTTTTCAAAGAAAATGTGTACAAATTACACAAATGTGTATCATTACACACGATTACATGTTTATGTAAAATTTGCAATGAAAATCATGATAAAGTAGCTGAAATTTGAGTCAAATGTTGGAATTTCGATCTAAAAAATTTCTTGTTTCACAAATATTTACAAACAATTTTACAATTTTAATTCAATTTTTTTTATTGAAAAATGAACGGACTTTGCGGAAATACCGTGAGTTCTTGATTATGCACATTTGAGGATTTCCCAAATGAATTCGCAAATTAACTCCCAATAGTAGGCAAAATTGCATAATTGTGTTTGCATAAACTCGTCAGGTGCATCCCAAAGCGCATAATCTCATACCTCCAGTGTGCTGTCTATTTTAAAAAGACTACATATTTAGAAGAAAAACGCTTTTCATTATCTACTCGACGATAATTTTAAAATTTTAAACAATTTAGTTGCAGTGGACGATATTTCAAGCTGTCCGGAATATTGCTCCATTATTCTATATCCGTTTACATTTGGTTAGTAGTGTTTAGTTTAGAGGTTTTATCATGTAATTTGAAATTTTTTTTGCAATGCTGCATGGGAAATTCTAAGAAATTCAACCATAATCACTTAAGTAAATAATTGTACAATTGGCTCAATAAAATTGAACGAAGAACGTTGTAGCTCCGTCTTTCCATTAGGGATCCTCCACTACTTTTGCCCTGCAGAGAGGGCAAGTCTGTTCCCGGTCAAACGAGGTTGAACCAAATTGAAATGTTATTTTCAATTACGATATTACCCTTTGATGCATTATTCTATTTTTTATAAAAAAAAAAACATGTTGGATTAGACATGAATTTCTGTTGTTCTTTACCCATTACAGTTCCTCTTTGCGTTAATTCTGTTAAATAAATGCATAGACATATCGTATGACTTTATTGAGATATTACGGTGTTGTCATCGGTTATCAAGAGTTTATAAGTTGAATTTTTGATTAAAATTCTATATAAATAAAAATCCTACACATTAGTAACTCCCAATAAATTTTATCTTTCAAAGCACCAAGAACTTATCTTACAAGCACTTGGCACGAATTACTGATTAGTCCATTATCTATTACAACATGTATAAAGAAAGTGATTTAAATTGGAGCACGTTGCACCCCCATAGCAAAATTCCGCGGAAATTCCAGTGGAAAACTAGCGTCCCCGGAATTTGACGCTAAAATTCCACTGAATGGAATTTGGAGTCGGAAATTCCATTGGAATCATAGCTCTCCATGGAATTTCAAGTACGATCTACTAGAATTTCAGCATTGAATTCCGCGGAGTTCCACGGAGTTCCGCGGAAGATTAATATGGAAACTCGCACACGTGAAACGTCCGCGGGATAAGCTGGAGAAATCGTATAGAAATTTCCACTGTTTTTCCATAGGGTTTTCCAAGGTTTTTTCCTCTTTTTTTCTTGAATGTCAAACAAATAAAATGGTGTTGTGACAACGTGGATAATTTATTTCCAAACCTTCCGCAAACATTTTTAGTGACTCCTGCGATAATTATAAAACAATTAATTATGCGACATTGCGTTTCGTGTAGATACAGTAGACTCTCGCTCAATCGGGCGAAACATTTTGTTGACAATTTTCACGTTTAATTATGAAGCTAATTTGCTCAAATTCGTTGTAGTTCTTACTAAAATATTTTTCAAGCTTGAAAGAATCACATCTACAATAAGTTCACACAGTTTACAACTTGAGAATCTTTGACATAACCTCACTGTTGTGTTGTTTTTCACGTAAAAGAAAAAAATTTGTCCGTGAGAGACTGTTTTGTGAAAATTTTGCCTGTTCACCCTCTGAAGCTCAATCTCTGTGCTAAATCGCGATTCATGTAGCTGTAGGGACATAGAAATCTTCAATGAAGCGCATTCAAACGTTTTGAGTATGTCCGGCTCCGAAGAGGAATGGTGGAATCTTCTGCGGTATTCTCGCTTGCAGAGTTTTAGACAATTTTTAGCTTAAAAAACTTATTGTTTCGTGTAAATTTCGTGATATTTGGACTTTTCAAGAAGGCATTCACCAGATTTAGCGTTTCCAGAATGAAATTCCCACATGGAATCAAGCAAAAAAGTGGTTTTTAGTGTCATGAAAACATCTCTTAGAAAAGTTCCAAAAAAGTGATATTAAAACGTTTTATTTCTTATAAAAACGGTTTAATCAAGTAGATTAGAGTTCCCTTTAAACAATGATGTGCAACTTTTAGTGTCCGGTGCAAAATTTAAGGTAAAAATAGGGTGTTCAATGATGACGTGAATCGTGTGCGAAGATGGAAACTTGATTGAACTTTCGCACAAATCGCCTTTAAATTTTCATTTTCCTTTAGAGAAAAATCTGAGGATTTCCTGAGGTTATCTGAGGTGGGATTATGAACCCTATTAGTAAGAGATTTTTTTGGTATAGTTGGAGAATCGATACGGTTTGCATGGTAGTCAGAAAAAATCACTGAACTTGAACATTATTTTTGTGTGAGAAAGTTCAAAGCCTCCCCCTATGTATTCCACAGAAAAAATCCAGTATAAATCCATGAAATTTTCCTTGGAACCTATTATGGAAAATTCCTATGGAATTTTTCAAGGAAAAATACAGGAAAATTTCGAGGAATTTTTCGCTTGTTATTCCTATTCCGCTTTCTTTTGCTATGGGGACAGACTGATACAGTAGGCTCTCTCAAATTCGGGCATATGGGACCGAAATGTCAGCCGAATTAGACAGAAATTCGGGTGACAAACTTTTTGAAATGCAACGATTTTTTATTCATGTGCATATAGATGTTGAGTTTACATACTCATATATAACGTAAATTGCATGAAAATCCCTCAATAATGCAAAATCACATCAAAACTAAGACAAACCATGCCAAATTTGAGCATATTTGATTCATTTGATAATCATAATCAAACTTGAAAAATGACAACAAACTTTTTTCAAATGTAACCGCTGCCCGAATTAAAAAGTATCCCGATCTTAAAAGAGCCGAATTTGCGAGAGTCTACTGTAATATGTTTTTTTGACATGAAAATTAAATGTCATAATTTGAATTTGAAATTTTTCCAACCGTTTTAACGGTTTTATTTTGTATTTTCCATTTTTTTTTAGAATGGAAAGTGGAGAAACTTAGCTGACTGATGGTTCTCTACGAGCGTCGATCAGTTTTGGTGCTCTTTATTGGGCTACTCCTGTGTATAACCATCTGGCGTGCATCACAGCCACAATTGGTGCCAACGACTGAATTTACCTATCGCTATGGCCTTCCCCATCATCATGTGGCCAATGTCACAAGTTCAACGAGTACAGCTACAGTTTTGGCTACCTTGGAAGATCTACCGGCTTCTGATAGGCATAAATTAATTGATTTGGTGAATTTTGAGTATGTGATTGAGCAGAAGAGTTGCAGTGAGTTGCATTTGCAGCCACTGGTATTGATACTGGTGCATAGTGCTCCGGGAAATGGGGAGAAGCGTAAGTTGATAAGGAGAACATGGGGAAGGGATGATGCGCGGGCGCGTCTTCTCTTCTTACTGGGAGCTGTAGAATCGCCGGCAGAGCAGGTGGATTTACAGAATGAGAATAGGAGGCATGGGGATTTGGTGCAAGGGAATTTTGTTGATGCCTACAGAAATATGACGTATAAACATGCCATGGCTCTCAAATGGTTCACATACTACTGCCCTGAGGCACATTTTCTGCTCAAGACAGATGATGATGTATTTGTTAATTCACCCACAATGTTTGATTTTTTGGAAAATGGGGTGGATCGTCGGAGATTGGTGGCATGCTATGAGGTCCAAGGGGCACGTGTAAAGCGAAGTTATCGGTCAAAATGGCGTGTTAGCACCAAAGAATATCGGGAAAAGTACTATCCTGCCTATTGTCCGGGCTTTTCGATAATCTACTCACCAGATGCTGTGGTGCTTCTGTATAGGGAAGCCCAGAGGAATCCTTACTTCTGGATCGATGATGTCCATGTGACGGGGACATTGGTGCAGAAGACTAATATGACAATTACCCCCCTAAATCCGTTATTTCTAACACGGAGTCAAATGAACAGTATTGTCAATGGAAGACTGAATGCCACAAGTTCCCTCTTCTTCTTCACAATTCCTGACCTCAAGGAGTGGGAAATAGTTACACTGTGGAAAATTGTTACATCCAGTTAGAGAGTGAGAAATGAGAGAATTGGTGATTGAATGGCGCCCTGGCGCCTCTTAGATCCGACATATCAGACATGGCACACGACAGGCAGGAGACTTACATAAGCACAATATCCTGTTAAACCTGTTGAAAATTCAGCTAAATGTGAAAAAATGATGAGAAATATCTTGAAAGAAAATCATCATTACCTCCATTTCTACATTACTCAATTCACTAACGCAAGGCATTAAGAATTATTTCAAATGCAAAAATCCATTTAATTTAATTTAATTTATATTTTAGTGTTCATTTTGGCTAGAATGAATTCAGAGAGAAGTTTTTTTTTGGAAAACTGCTGTTCCTTGTATAAATGTGCCAAATTTTGTATCGATAATTCACATAAGTTTGGACAGGAGTACACCCTGATTTTTCCAATGAATATTTTCATTTAAAAATCATTTTGTCTTTATGTTTTTTTTTATATGTCTATTGCAATTTTGTGGAAAAAAATTATAAATGCGGGTAGTTGAAAATAAATCAATTCGAAAGATAAAGCTTCAGCAATATTTTATGAATCATAAAATTGCAAAATAAGAGAAGTAGTAAAAGTCAATTGCAAAATTGAATTTCATAAAATCTATGATTAAAATGAAAGCTATTTTTTTACAGTTCGTTCAAAGGTGTTTTGCTAAACTACAAATGAGGAGCTCATCGTGAAAAATGAATATCAAAAGTGGCAGAAAGAGAATTGGAAGTGAATTTTGTTAGCGAGGATTTTGAACATTTTTGAGTGTATTAGTGATTCTGTACATTCCCTTCTCTAACGCTGTTCTGGACGATTAGTTGCCTCGCTGAGGCGATCTGGCACGATCGAAGGGGTAGAAAAAACACAACGTGGGGAAATAATTGTGCTTTGTATCCTTCACACTATGAAAGAGTGAAAGGGATGGGGAAAGATGTCTTTTTGCATTCATGATTCTAAAAATAGATCGAAATCAATTCTTCAAATTTCACTCTCTGTCTGAGGTCAATATTTTTAATATTTTGCATTGCATGGCTTTTAGAGAAAATTTACTTCTTCCAAGTCGATGATAACGTGGATTTTTATGCCAAGCCAAGGGGGATCACTTATTGGAAGTGGTATACATCTGACATGGACTTGTCTCAAATCTTTGCAAAATTAAATTTAAAAACAATATTCTTTCTATTTGTATTTTTTATAAATATTTTCACTTATCATTGAAATTTTGCAAGACTTGCGCAATATTGTTTTTAAATTTACAAATTTATGTTTATTTATATTTATTATTATTATTATTTATTTATTATTTAACTCATTTAATATTATTTATTATTTATTTATTATTTATTATTATTATTTATGTCTATTTAATTTATGTTTATTTATATTTATTTATGTTTATTTTGTATACCACTTCCAACAAGTGTATCCCCCTTGGCTTGGCATAAAAATCCACGTTATCATCGACTTGGAAGAAGTAAATTTTCTCTAAAAGCCATGCAATGCAAAATATTAAAAATATTGACCTCAGACAGAGAGTGAAATTTGAAGAATTGATTTCGATCTATTTTTAGAATCATGAATGCAAAAAGACATCTTTCCCCATCCCTTTCACTCTTTCATAGTGTGAAGGATACAAAGCACAATTATTTCCCCACGTTGTGTTTTTTCTACCCCTTCGATCGTGCCAGATCGCCTCAGCGAGGCAACTAATCGTCCAGAACAGCGTTAGAGAAGGGAATGTACAGAATCACTAATACACTCAAAAATGTTCAAAATCCTCGCTAACAAAATTCACTTCCAATTCTCTTTCTGCCACTTTTGATATTCATTTTTCACGATGAGCTCCTCAAATAAAAACAGTGATGAGCCCAGATAAACTTATAGCCGAGATTTTTTCTTCAGAATGTGTGCAAATGGGATTATGAGTTGAATTTTGGAAGTAATGGCTTCTGCATACCTTTTAGATCAGGAAAATTTCATAAAGTCGAAATTCACATCCCTTTTTCCTTAAAATTTCGCATACAGTAGACTCTCTCAATTGGGCATTTGGGGCAGAACGTCATCCGGTTTATCGATAGATTTGGGCGTCAAAGCCTTTGTAAATTTCACAAAAGGCGCTCAATTATAAAGAATCACGATAAAATAGGAAGAACCTCAGCGAATTTGAGTAAATTAGCTTCATAAATAAACGTGAAAATTGTCAACAAAATTTTTCACCCGATTGAAAAAGAGCCGATTGAGCGAATCTACTATACAGTAGACTCTCGCAAATTCGGCTCTTTTAAGATCGGGCTACTTTTTAATTCGGGCAGCAGTTACATTTGAAAAAAGTTTGTTGTCATTTTTCAAGTTTGATTATGATTATCAAATGAATCAAAGATGCTCAAATTTGGCATGGTTTGTCTTAGTTTTGATGTGATTTTGCATTATTGAGGGATTTTCATGCAATTTACGATATATATCAGTGTGTAAACTCAATATCTATATGCACATGTCGCCCGAATTCCTGTCTACTTCGGCTGACATTTCGGTCCTATATGCCCGAATTTGAGAGAGTCTACTGTATGTCTATCTCACTCTTTCACACTCTTCTTCTTTTTTTGAACGTCACACCAAAGTAAATTTAGTTCAGTCCAATTTTGAATCCGAAAGAGTGAGATGCACTTACGCAAATCTTTTTAGAAAGAAAAGGATGCGAATTTTGATTTCATGAAATTGTATCGATCTAAAAGGTGTTCCGGAGGCATGAAGAATCGAATCGAGCAAACTGATCTCGAACTGTCGAGACAGACAGAAGCGGTTTTTCGATCTTAGCGCCGCTACCAGTGGTCCTATGAAGCTGCCGTGTTCTGAAGTATCGCAATTTTTAAGACCTTTTACGCCATCTGTAAAACTCGACATCTACACTTTGAAAGCCCTTTGTTCCATTTCATTAATTCATCCTCCGCCACTTCAGGAAGATGTTCGCTGTCGATTTTAAGGCGTTCCATACGAAGAAGAATACCTTGAATCTCCTCGTCACTCCAATCTTTACGCATTCTAAGATCTTGCGATTGCACTTTTCACTTCTATGCTTTTTGACATAATTGACATTTCGAAAAGTACAAAAACACCCAAAAAAATTGATTATTTTCAGAATTGACACTGTCATTGTCGCTAATCCCCATAATTTCATTGGGAATCATGAATTTATTTTAGGTAGACAGGCAAAATCCTTCAAATTATGTCTAAAATACACATTGGCTGATTCTCTAAAATACTCAGCTCGAAAAATATGTCGGTATAAGATCAGCCCAAACTATCATACACTGAGGATTTAAAATCAAGGATTAGCGTTTTTTGCGTAAATTTTTATTAAATATGCACATTTTGATTGCTGAAAGACTTCCTAAGATAAGATTTTGCCAGGGGTCAGTTCTCCATTTCGGATTACCGATGCATCCAGGCCACAATTGGGCCCCTTATGCTTCCCCAATCACTCCTATTCTATCTTATCCCCCGATACGTGTAGCCGCTCCATATCACAGCTCTGTGGGCAACCAGTGCCGCTAGTATATCACAGCAGCCCATCTCGGTGTGTGTTTGGGATCAGTGACAGTGAATATTTGTATCGACTGAAGTACTATTTTCATGTGGAAACTCGTTCTCGTACCAGCCTCTTTTGTTTAGGCGGTTCACTATTTTGTCAATATATGCACCATTGACATTTACTATTCATTCATTCACTGGATGAATTCAAGACCAATATGGCATGAGAAATTTTTTTTTATGCTGCTGCTCAGCTTTGAACCCGAGACCTCACAGTCATAGAGCCACTACTCTATCCACTGACCCACTTGAGGCTCCCGAAAAACTTCCTAATTGCAATATTAATGCATTTTTCATACAGATAGGAGGACTCTGACCTTCCCATTACTCCAATCTTTGAATCAATGTCCAATCATCTCGGGTGATGTCCTTGAGTGCCTACTTTTCACTTACCTCCAGTCCACAATCACTCGATTTTATCAAGCGTTTGCTCCTGACTACTAAAGCGTGTCCCAGATTTAATTCCAAGAAGACAAATGACTCTCATTAAAAAACTATTAGTACATATAAAAATACTATTTATATTTCTTGAAAGGGTATTTCATTGTGATTCAAATCCACTTTATGGTTTTTTTATTCAAGCGGTTTCTCCGCGAAATCTCGCACCATCTTCATTACTCCCTACTCTTTGGCTCTGGACAAGGTCGTCCCCACGATCTCTGACGACTTTCTTCCACTTTCGTGCGAAGTCCTGCAAATCTTTGGCTGGATTAGCCTTCTTCTTCAAGTCTCCTTTCAAAATTTTCCCAGTATTTCTCAATGGGGCGGACTTCTGGAGTGCAGGGCGGCTTGACCTTCCTATCTACATATTTGACACTGTTGTTGGCAAACTATTCCAGGATGGCTTTCGCGTAATGATATGATGCCAAATCACGCTAAAATAGAGGAGGGATGTCATGGCTTTGATACAGTGGCAAAAGTCGTTTTTGGAGGTACTCTTTAATTTAGTATTCCGCGTTCATCGTCCCTGTCATGAAAAATTCTTCGCTGCGACGTCCACAAGAGCAGATTGCCATCCAAACTACATATTTCTTTGGGAACTTGTCGTACTTTTTGAATCTGTACTTGCTGGCTACACCCGTAGGAGTCTTCACCGTGTAAAACTGTTGGCCGGGCAACTGAGTAAATTCACCTTTTACGACAGTTTCGTCGTCCATCAAAATGCATCCTTGAAAGCATTTCAAAACTCGATCACTCAGATTTCTCGACCTCGTTTTGGCACTTTGCCTCTGCTTATCCGTGCGATGGGGAGTAGCTTGAGCTTTGTACGTTATCAATCCGTTATTCTCTTTGATTCTCTGAACTAAGCTCTTGGAGATACCCAACTTTTTGCCCACATCTCTGACTGAAAGGCAAGGTTGCTTCTGGAAAAGCGCCAACACTCTCTTCTTCATCCTCTTGTCTACAGCTCCAGGTTTTCCGCCACATCCTGGCTTTCAAACAACAGTCTTGAGTTCCTTGAAGCGTAATATAACCCTTCGCACCGTGGATGGATACTTTCCGGTGATCCTTCCGATTTTAGAATAGCTCGCTTTTGGATTCTTTAGGTACGTGTCCACGATCAATTTGCGCAGGTTCTCCATTTTTATCACTTTTCTCATCCAAAACACAATCTTTTTCAATATTTTTTTCAGAAATGAAAAGCTGACGAAATTCTCTTGAAACTTCAAAAAAAAATAAAATAAAACAAAACTCAATTCCTATTGTGACTAACTTCATGTCGAAAACTTCGAAGTTAAATCTGGGACACGCTTTACTCCTAATGACTTGGCTGATCTTCTTGATGTAGGCTTATCTGTCAGGGCTTCATGCCTCTCAGTGCCCTTGTTGAGGAGCCATCTGTTTCAGGAAACTCTGTGACGGGAGTTTCCATTGGAAATACTCTCCCAAGGTATGATAGGCAGGAACTTCTTCTGGATTTTGTTTCTTCTCGAGCTTGTTGGTTTGGGCTGATCCACATGTCGATGCCTTTGGGCTTTAGGTTGAGGAAATTGTACTTAAATTTTCAAATTCTAGTTTCGTATGTGTTAATTGAGCATTTTCTATGTTTATGGTTTTCAAATTTTGGGCTTATCAAAAGTTGGATAGGCTAAAGTGATACAAGTTGGACATAGTGTTACAAGTTGGACAATTCGCTGGTACAAGTTGGACATGGTTTTTTTTGATAAATACAGTACAAAATTTGTTTTTAAGCACAAGGAACCAAATTATAAAACTAAAGCATTAAAAATATACAAATAAAAATGAAGAACTAAATTTATCAAGAAAAAAGCCAATTGTCCAAATTGTATCACTTTACGTTTACGCTATTGCTTTTAAAGTAAATTATATTTTCTTAATCTTTGTACACTTTGAATATATTGAAAAATGGACAATCCTCTTCTGATTAGCAGTTTTCCATTGGGATAAAATTAATAATCTCTGAATTTATATTTCGTCCACTTTGTATTAAATTTTTTTTTGATTTTATGCAATTCATTGTATTCGCACATAAAGTTGTAGGTGATTTACACAAAAAAAACAGGTTATTTTATTAATTTTTAGGATAATTGAATATTCTTGTTTTTCATTGAATATTTCATTTTATTTTCAAATTTTTGAGTGATGAGTAATTTATAGTCAAATTTTCATCGATTTTAATTCAGTGTATAAATTCATTTCTCTAATTAAATTTCACTTCAGCCATATCAAATAGTTTATGATATTTTGTATGCTCATTTTTAAAGCCATAATGTTTTCAGTGTTGAGTACTATCTAAAGGTAAAATTTATTGATTAGGTGAAGCAACAGTGAAAATAAAACGCTTATTAATTTAGTAAATTCATTTTGCAATGGAAATGCCATTGAAAATTGACGCAATGAATAAAACAACCCAAATATAAAAAAGAGGAGGTAAAGAAAAAAAACTAAATGGACAGTGAGTAGCATAGAGTAGATGTATTGCCCAAAAAATGATATCTATGAAAAAAATTAACTATATATAAACATGTTTAATTAAAGAACTGCATAATGCAAGATGTGATGTTTTAAAGTTGTATTTGTATAATGATGTGTGAGATGATAGCCCTAATGTGTAACGCATTTTACAAGAATTTTGCGAGAAAGAAAAAAAATGAACACCTAAAATGGTAGAGAAAGAGTACTATTGACTTTGTAAAATGTAGACTCTGTAAGTATAATTAATTGTAAATATGATGGCGTGCTGAAGAGTTTTTGAGCTGAGGGAGTCACATTTAGTTTCTTTTTTCTTTCTTTTAGTCACATCATAACGGGTATCTCAAAAATAGAATAGGATTCTAGTTTCAAAGGAATTCTATAATTATCTTTTTCAAAATTCAATATCCTCATGCCATAAATTTCTTTTAGAGGAAGTATTTAAAAAAAATACCTATAAAAAAAACAAAAGTCATCTTATAAAACTCCCTTAAAAATTGCGTAAATGTATTAGAAATTTATATGTAACAAATAATAAAAACTAATCTTGAAATAATAGCTAGATGATTAAAAAATAAAAAGAAAATAATCAAAGGTAGACACTTAAGTGAAGAAAAGATCAGTGAAAATTTGCAGAATGTAGATGAAGATTGAGTATAGCAAAAGAAAAAGAATTCTGATATAATGATAGGAAAAAAAATAACAGAAGATGATACATATTTAGACCTAATTTGTAAATAAAGAAAAACAGAAAGATGTTTGGAAGGGAAATTCTCAGAAAGACAACAGTTCAAATAGAACAAAAAGAAGTAAATAAATAAATAATTTGCATTTACACTCCAAATATTTATGAAAAAATATAATAAATTCTTTTGTGTAACTTATAATACCAAAAAAAATCAATACTGACCTGCAGATAGGGTCCATTTTCCAATTATTCATCATAATAAAGAATATTTACTAACTCAGTAATTTCTAATATCTAAAAGTACTTAATAATCAAGGGGTGATAAAGTAGATATTTGATTGAAATATGAAAGGTAAAATCGCAAAATCATGCGAAATCTTGCGCAAAACTCGTGAGATTGCTTTATTTTTAACCAAAAATTGCAAAATATGGCGAGATTTTTCACACAGATTGCAAGATCGCTCGATTTCTAACGCTGAAATCGCAAAATTACATGATTTTTGTACAGAGATCGGAGAATCACTCGATATAATCGAGCGATATATTGTACAAAAATCGTAAGATCAGTCGATTTTTGCGCAGAAATAATAATCATGAGATTTATTGTACAAATATCGTAATATCGGGTATTTTTTTATTCAAAAATCGGAAAACCACGCGATATTTTATAAAGAAATGGCAAGATCATTTTATTCCGTGCGTTGAAATGGCAAAATCACTCAATATTTGCACAAAAATTGGAAGATCGTTCGATTTTTGCTTAAAAATCACAAAATTATTCAGTTTCTTGCACAGAAACCGCATCATTTTTACTTAAAAATCGATAAATCACGCGATTTTTTAGACAGAGACCGCGAGGTCACAAAATCACGATATACCTTGTACAAAAATCGTAAGTTCACTTGATTTTCGCACATAAATTCCCAAATAATGTTGTTTCTTGCGCAAAAATCGCAAGATTGCTCGATTTTTGTTTAGAAATCACAAAATTATTCAGTTTCTTGCACAAAAATCGCGTAATATTTACTGAAAAAATCGATAAATCCCGCGATTTTTTTATTTAGAGATCGCGAGGTCACAAAACCACGAGATATATTGTACAAAAATCGCAAGATCAGTTGGTGTTCGCACATAAATTCCCTAATCATGTTGCTTCTTGCACAAAAATCGCAAGATTGCTCGATTTTTGTTTAGAAATCACAAAATTATTCAGTTTCTTGCACAAAAATCGCGTAATATTTACTGAAAAAATCGATAAATCCCGCGATTTTTTTATTTAGAGATCGCGAGGTCACAAAACCACGAGATATATTGTACAATAATCGCAAGATCAGTTGGTGTTCGCACATAAATTCCCTAATCATGTTGCTTCTTGCACAAAAATCGCAAGATTGTTCGATTTTTGCTTCACAAAATAATTCAATTTCTTGCACAGAAATCGCATCATTTTTACTTAAAAATCGATAAATCACGCGATTTTTTAGACAGAGGTCGCGAGGTCATAAAACCACGAGATATTTTGTACAAAAATCGCAAGATCACTTGATATTCGCACATAAATACCCTAATCATATTGTTTCTTGCACAGAAATCGCATAATCGCTCGATTTTTGCTTAGAAATCACAAAATTATTCAGTTTCTTGCACAGAAATCACTTGATTTTCACACATAAATTCCCAAATAATGTTTTTTCTTGCACAGAAATCGCAAAATCGCTCGATTTTTGCTTAGAAATCACAAAATCATTCAGTTTCTCGCACAGAAACCGCATCATTTTTACTTAAAAATCGATAAATTACGCGATTTTTTTAGACAGATATCGCGAGGTCATAAAACCACGAGATATCTTGTACAAAAATCATTTGATTATCGCACATAAATTCCCAAATAATGTTGTTTCTTCCACAGAAATCGCATAATCGTTTGTTTTTTTGCTTAAAAATCGCAATATGACAGAATATCTTTCACAGAAATCTGATGATCGCTCGATTTTTCTTACAAATCACCATATTGCTCCATTTCTATACATAAATATCACAATTTCCGCAAAAAGAAATTTTAAAACACGTTTTTACTTATGAATTACAAAATTTCGAAATTTTAGCACAAAAATTGCAAAGTGATGCGTATTTTTGTACTAATATCGCGAAATTACCGCGATTTATTACACTAATATCGCAAAATCGTGCCATTTTCTATTAAATAAATCGCAAGAATATATAATTTTTGAATGAAAATCACCATATCGTACTTTTGAGTACAGATATCGCAAAATTGCGTTATTTTTGTGCATTGGTCGCAAATGATTACTTTCACAGCAATAGATTACGCGATTTCTGTACTAGAATCGTTAAATCGCAGTATTTCGCAGTACTTTGTACTAATATCGTTAAGTTGCGCATGTACTAATATCGCAGGATTGCGCTATTTCTTTCACATAAATTGCAAAATTAGCATGATTTTAGTACAGAAATCGGCAATTTGTGCGATTTCTACAGAAAAAATCACAACATATTTCGATTTTTGTTTAAGGATCTCATGATTTTTGCGCAAGAATCGTAAGATCGCAGCTTGAGAGAACCATGAATGGTACACTTAATCACCCCTTGTTAATAAATAGAGAATTTCAAAAATAGTGCAACAGTATGGGGAAAAAACATCCGAGTTTTTACTATATGTTAGAAAGATATTGGCGCGCCTAATTAGAAATTGCTTTGAAGATTTGAAGATGTTCATTTTTTTTTAATTATGTTTATCTTTCCTCGTATTGCGACTTTGGTTCTGCGAGGGAATGGAATCGGACAAATAGGCAAAGAGCTTGTGATTTATTATTTGCAATTTTTAATAACTCGTTTTGATATATTATATTAATCTCTCATTTAGGGCAAAATCTACACAAAAAACGTGTACCTATTGGAATTATTGGTATAATATTTTTCTTTGAAAATTCTCTCATAATCCTTTAAAATTGTCTCTTAAACAATTTATAAATAAAGAATTCATTGTAGAAAAATCTAATTCCAATATGTTTACAATCGTTTTCTGAGTAGAGATAGTTTTAGTATATTTGTCCTATAAAAAAATTAAATTATTGAAATGCAATTTATTTTAAAAATTTAAATTCAGCAAATAAAAATATCAAAGATAATTTTTAGCTAATTTAATTTAAAAGAAAAATGAAAGATTATCAAAATGAAAATGAGTATAGGCATTAATTTGACAACAATTTTAGAATGAAAAAAAAGACGAGGAAAACAAACTTCAAGAAAGATAAAGAACTGACTAAAAGAGTTAGAGAAACAATTAAGAAAAAGCGGAAATTATTTAAATTGTTGTATCATGATTAAAAAACTATTTACAATTTTTAAATGAGAGAAAAGAACTATTGCATTAAATTGAAAGAATTTACCAGTAAAATTGGTGTTTTATTTTGTCGTTGTGAACATTGCAGAAAGGTGAAATTAAATTAATTTCTGTTATGTTGTCTTATTTGAATGATTAGTCGCATTTTTTTTATGAATTTCTCGTCTATAATTGCATAACTTATAATTAATTTTGCAATGGAAGGACTTGTCGACTGTCATCATCGTTTTATACTTCACTTCCTGATAATGATGGATGTTTTTTTGCTTTTGAACGTGATTTTGTACATAATTCAATCTGAATTTTGAATTTCCAAGAAAAGTCGTTGCAGATAGTTCAATCATATTTTAATAGCGTGGCACATAATAAAGAGAAAAGATAAAAGAATTACAGGAAAGGTAAGGAAAGAGGTCTCACAGCCAAGGCCGGATTGATACAATAGTTATTTTTGAATTGAGATTATCTGATTTCACGAAAACGGAAGTTTTACTAAAACCCTTAACTCTCACATATTTTGGGGCTCTAAGTACCCCTATATGGATATACAAGGAAAAACAATATTTGTATTATTTAGAACCTATAAGAATCCGATTCTTTGGGATGATCACAAACTACAAGGATGACAGAATCTAGGATATTTTTTCGCAAGGCTTGACTTACTCTTGAACTAATCAGGGGCGCATCAAGTCTAATTAAAAATTGAAGCCATTTTTCACTTTCCTTTGTAAAAATTTTGCAGGTATACCGATTTACCTATAGTATTCCGATATTTATTTATTTACGACTTAAACAAATTTGCTCGTAGTTATTGTATTATTTCTGCGAACATTAAGGTGAAAGGAACACCTATTGGTGCTTTAAGAATTTATCATGCCATACTTATTGACACTTTCAGTACCGGTTTAGGATATGAAATTTTAATAGCTCTTTTTATAAGAAAAGATAGATTACAGAAAAAATATCATATTACTTGCATTTTACCAGAACACTAAATAAATTTCATCATTTTTACAAAAGTGTCAATAGGGGTTCCCTGTCGAATAGGTGTTCCTTCGACCCTATGTATTTTTAAATAGGGGGAAGTGAGACTACTTTGAGCTGTGGGGCTAGATTGTTCTACGACATTTTCGCCTATTTCTAAATGAAGCTGGTTCTTACAATTATTTTATTTAGATCCACAATTATCCATTAAAAATATGCAAAAAAATCGTATAACAATATAGCCCCACCTCCCCTTAGTTTTTAACTCACAATTTTATAATATATCAGACTGATAAGTCAATTCTCTCTAGGAAGGAACTTGCGATATATTTCAGAGTCTCTATGCAAAAACGTATGGAAAAATGCATATCGAGAGGCCCTTGCAATCGTGCAATTGGCTCGCTTGATGCTGCTGGTCCGGACCGGATCCCGGAAAGAGGTAAGTAAATAGTTTTAAGATCTAGAACCTAGAAAACACATTTAATATTGGCTTTAGATCTAAGGTTTAGCCATATGGCTTAACTGCTCTGATTTCTTACCAATCACGAAGTTTTGGCAAAATTTAATTTAGGATTGAATTATTGCAGATGAAAGACCTATTAGACTATCAAAAAGCGATAAAACTGCTCGCTATTTAAGATATTGAGACCTCTAGGAACTGGGTTAAACCTCTAGTCTGAAAACCGATTTAACCTTTAAGGTCAATTGGGAAAGTGGTGCCCCATAAAAAAAATCCTATCGCTTTCTAAAGTTATGTTATCCTCTCTTGAAAGTCAGAAAAAGTTATGTTTGACGCTCAATTTTTGATTTTCTCGTCCTTAAAGGGTTAAGAGGGGAACAGTCGGAACAGTATACTGTACCGCCAAGAGGATTAGCAATGATAAATGATTAGAATATAAATAACAATTTAACTCATGAGCAGACATAGACTTACTGATCAAGAAGGATATTGTTCGTTAAAGAAAAATATGTTCCCTTACATTATGACCTCTTCAGACCTAAGGCTTATACGGGCTTCATACCAAAGCTTTAGATATATTGAACATATTTATTTAAATATTTATTTATTGAACATATTCGCATAGGTAATTTACCAATCTACAATTCTGTAGAAACTTCTTTTTCTCCAATGTAACTCGAAAGGAAATGCATTTTCAGAGCCACTTTCCAAAAAGTGATTTATTCCTATTTTTATTTTATAAAAATGCTTCTAAGTTGTAGAATACAAGATTAGATTTTAAATATTTTAGGGAATATGGGGGCATATGTTACTACATTCAATAAATTATTTTGCTAAATGTATTTTAAGAGCAACTAGAAAAACCAATTTAGCTAATTTTAACCTCTGTCTAATTATGCCCTGGTCTCCCCTATCAAATTGAGTGCGTTTTTCTCGACACAACGTTTTCAAACACAGCAACCGGCAAAAATTGAGTATCTTTTATTCGAATTCTTCTTCGAATCTTGAAATTTTCATGGTAATTGTTTAGATAAACTCCAAAAAATATTACTGTAAATAAATAATCGATTTTTCGTCTAAAATAAAAGTCGATTTTTGATTTAAAAATCTACCTTTAAATATTTGTTTATAAAGGATATGCTTGTTTATTAATTTTAATATATACTCGTAGAATCGTGTGAACTTTACTAGAAAATTTATTTAAGCAGCTATATCTTAAAAAATTTAAATCAATCCGATAAAATTACTAATAATTCTTTTTTCAACAATAGATTCTGTCCTATCAATTTTAAGATAATTTCAAGTAAAGATCCAAAAAAAAACCAAATAAATATTAACCCTTAACCCTTTAAGGACGATTGGAACACCAGTGTCCCATAAAGAAAATTTTTTTTCCTAACTACCTAAAGTTATTTTTTCTTATGTCTGTACATAATTGTAAAGTAGAAGGTTGAAGGAATCTAGAATATTTTTTGCAAATCTCCAGCTATTTGCTATATGGTAAATTTTTAAGCTCAAAAATGACGAATTTTTAAATTCTCAAATTCATAATTAATTTTATTTATTTTTTATACTTCCAATTTTTTTAAGCAAAACTCTTTTGGCAATAAAAACTACAATACTCATACGTAATATTTTTCATTAATGCGAAAAACATTATTCATTGGTATTGCCAGAAAAATTACTTAAATTTTTGGGCTATTTTTGTCCCTATTGTTCATAGAGGCACAAAATACACCGAATCAGACTCTGTTGGACTTTCCAAGGTTAGATGTAAGACTTATCATTGATTATGTTTCTCAGTTTAATTTTTATTGTTGATTTTCAGTCCGTAAAAAGTGTATCGTCGTTAAAGGGTTAATACACCATATGTGATAATTTGTGCAATAAAACACATCATATACATCGTATATCCTGCAATTTAAGATACTATATATTGTTCTAATGAAGCCACAAAATTTCAAATTGAGGAGACAACATAAAAAATTTAGAAGATAATGCTATTGCAAAAAATGCAATCAGTTATATTAACCGGAAAAAATTAAAATAATCTGTTTGATAACATAAAAGTAAAGATATGTGTAACATGCAGGTTATAAAAGTAGCTTTCCTGCAAAAGACGTTTTAGTTTGAAATTAGTGATTGTGAGGTGCGCACTGTAAAATGAATGAGTTGTAAGTGGAATTTTTGATAAGGTTCTACATTTATGATCTCTGTGATTAAGTGCTCTGAATTTAGAAATTTTATCAGGAAATCACATCGGAGATTATGGATATTCTTCATACTGGTGTTGCTCGTATACACATTTGTTGTTTGGAATATTGGAAAATCTCAGAGTTACACTGTGGAAATTGTTCAGCGGATCTCAGGAATTGAATATCCAGCTCCTGATCGAAGATTTTTAATTGATCTCCGGGATTTCGATTACATCATTAACCAGAAATCTTGTCGGCAGTTGAAAATGCAGCCCAAGTTCATCATTCTCATACACAGTGCTCCGAGGAAGAGAGAAAACCGGGATAACATCCGACAGACCTGGGGAGGATGGAAACTCGATCACAGAGTCCTCTTCCTTCTTGGAACTGTGGACTCTGAGGATCTTCAGAACGAGATTCAGAGTGAAAGTGACTTTTTTGGAGATATTGTTCAGGGAAACTTTGTGGATTCTTACAAAAATCTATCGTACAAACACGTTATGGCTATGAAATGGGCCACAGAATTCTGCCCAGAAACTCAATTCATCTTCAAATCTGACGATGATATTTTCGTAAATACACCACTTATTTCGCAATTTGTTCAGAAACTTGGTAATGTAACAGACTTCATTCTGTGTGTTATAAATGGTGGACAACCGGTAGTTCGAGAAAAGAATACTAAGTGGTATGTATCACCTGAGGAATTCCCCAATGATACTTATCCGGTTTATTGTTCTGGATGTGGAGTTTTACTGACTACAGATGTGGCCCGGAAACTCCACAAAGCTGCCGAATCCACCCCTTACTTGTTTGTGGATGATGTTTATGTTCTTGGAATTCTTAGAGAGAAGATTGGTGCTCGAATTAGTCCTATTGGAGACCTTCACATGGGATCAGATAAATCAGACGATATGTTTGCCAAAAAGAAAAATATTACAGATGTAAATTTCTATATGTTCACCTACGAGCTAACTAACCAGCAAATAGGTCAATTTTGGGAAGTAGTATACGATTATATGAGTAAAGGATACTACAAAAAAGAATTTTCAATGACTTATTAGGGTTTTAAATCTGAATATATATTTTTCTAGAAGTATTATAAGTATTAAAATTTAAAATACAGTGATTAATTGAAAACGATTTTCCTTCAGAAGAGCCTTTAAAATTTAAAGAAGAAATTATAAGTTAGAAATTTGTAATGGTGGAACTTGATTCTAAATTTGGAATTCCATTAATAAAAATTCTGAATTCAAGGGAACTATAGAACGTAAAACCTTTAAAGAGGGAAATATTATAGAAAAAATGTGTGCGCTACATCAGTATAAGATTTCCTAGAACTTACACAATTTATCATTAACTTGTATACCATTTTAACAGCAGTGTTCGCTTTCTTAATCAAGTAATTAGAAGATAAAATGATAGATGTCCGATTCCTTATTCAGATGAATCTTTTTTGAATACGTTCAATGTCTCAAAAAGTGACCATGATGGTGATGATTATGGTCTCGAAAATAAGCATTACTATAAGTTTTTTTTTACTTTTTAGAATAAATAATTTAAAGAAATATTAATTAGAAAGCTATAATAAGAAAATTAAACAAGAACTTAACAGAATATTTAACTTTAACTAAAATATACTATAGGGGAGACTGTGGCATAAAGTCACAAATCGAAAATTTCAAAACACAATATCTTCCAATATAAATAAGATAGCTGCTTAAAATTTTTTCCATAGCTTCCATAGACCTTTTTCGATATTGTATGTTCCTTATTCAAAATTTATGAACTGGTGGTTATTTCCTGAATGATTTGGATTCTTTGACTACGAAGCCGCTATCTATTTTACAATTTCACAAAGATTCCTTTCTCAAGAAATCTTTTTATTAAAAACGACCACTTGGGGTAAAAAGTAACAAAAGGTACAGTAGACTCTCTCAAATTCGGGCATATAGGACCGAAATGTCAGCCGAATTAGACAGAAATTCGGGCGACATGTGCATATAGATATTGAGTTTACACACTGATATATATCGTAAATTTCATGAAAATCCTTCAATAATGCAAAATCACATCAAAACTGAGACAAACCATGCCAAATTTGAGCATATTTGATTCATTTGATAATCATAATCAAACTTGAAAAATGACAACAAACTTTTTTCAAGTGTAACCGCTGCCCGAATTAAAAAGTAGCCCGATCTTAAAAGAGCCGAATTTGCGAGAGTCTACTGTATCGAGCAAAAAGTAAGAAAAACCGAAACTATTTATGATGTCTCACGGCGAAAAGAAACGTCAATACCATGTGTCGCCGCTTGTTGTTTGTATTGGTCAAACTATTCCGTTTTGTGACTTTTTGCCCCAGTCTCCCCTATTTTAAATGAAACCTGTTAAAATGTCATTTGAATAACTCTGATCCGAAAAAGAGAGTGGTCGTTGACTATAATATTTTCCCCTTGAGCTAATAGAAAGGGAGGAAAGTCTGCAAATAATTTAGTAGTAATATTTTTAGACAATACAACAATATACAATGCAACAATTAGGCTTTAACTATTTATCCTTATTTATTTTTACTCCAAATATCTATAAGTGTCAATAAACCTGAAGTAGTGCAATATACTGGAGCTAAAATAACAGGGAAATGGAAATATCATTTGCATATAATTTGTGAAATATTGCTTGAATTAGATAATTAAATATTCAAATGAAAATGAGAGGATATAACTGTATTTTAATTATGTGATATTATATCCCTTCTAATGCAAACTCAATCATTCCACTGACTATCTAATTCATCCCAGTTTTCCGTACTTAAATAAAGAGTCTCACGTGAAAGCGTATAAATTTATCACGTGAAAACGTATAAATTTTAATAGTTTGTTTTATGATTCACCCTAGAATAGAGTTGGAAAAAGTGTTTAATATTGACAGTTTTTTCAGCTTTTGAGCTCCAGAAAACTTTAAAACTTTTTCTCAAAAAATAATGTCATAAGTAAATTTTTGGATATATTTTTTATAACAACATAAATCAGAAAAATATTTACTAAACAATAATAATATAGAAATTTTACGCTTAGAAAAAGCGTTGAAATAAATAATTTAGGGGATGATTGGGTCGTTTTCACGAAGCTTAAGGTATTGTATATCTGAAGATAGGGGCCTCAATGGATCAGTGGATAGAGCAGTGGCTCTATGACTGTGAGGTCTTGGGTTCGAGACTGGGCAGCTGCAGATTTTTCAGCTGCTGTAATAGTCTCGAATTCGTCCAGTGAATGAATAGGAAAGTAATGCCAATACATGGACAGTGAACCGCCTAAAAAGAGAGGTTGGTATAGGAAATAAGTTTCGACATGCAGAGTTCAGTCGAATACAAATACTCATTCACTGCCCAGATCCACTAACCAAGGTTGGTTTACCGTGATATAAAGCGGTACTGTGTGTATCAGAATGCACACAGAGCACTGTGATATGGAGCAGGTTTACTCGCCTTGGAGGTTAAGATAGAACAGGAGAATGAGCAGTGCATAATGGGCCCAAATAAGTGGCCTGGGTGCAGCGGTTCCGCAAGGCATATAACCGATCCATAGGCAAATCTTAATATCTGAAGATATACCGCAAAATTCCTAGCTATTACATATTCTGCAAATAGGTTTTTTAAAGTTAAAGAATCGGGCAGATAAAAAGCAACATATTTTCTCTATTTTTAAACATAAATAAAAAATAATTCTAGTTTTCAAGTTTATAAAAGTACAAAAGTACAAACAACTATACTTTCCGAAATCTTCATTAAAAACTTTAATAATTTAGCCTTTGATACCTGAGTTTTGGGAAGATCTTTTTGTACAAAAAAAACATACATTGTGGACAAGATTCTTTATTTAATCGTTCATTTTTAACCGTGTATTGCTATCCGGATCGCGGGTCTAGAACATCAAAGTTAGCAGCCTACGCCTGACGATCTTCTGCCACTTCATGTTCGCAATCACGAGGGTGATATTAGCTCTTAAAAATGCGACCAGTTTTAGTGTAAATTTTTCCCTGTTTTCGAACACATTTCACAAGATATCTCCAAAACTACGTAGGTTGCCAATTTGTAGTTTTCGGTTGCATATTCAATATTAAATTGTCTTTTATTTTGTATTTATATTTTCTGCTAATTCATTTTACACTGACAGAAAACAGCTAATAAACCCAAAAGTTTTTTTGGCACGCTAGAAACATATGGGAAACATAGGAAATGTTATGCCCCTGTTCACAATCGATTCCAAGTCGTTCGAAGACAACATATTAAATTTGATTTAGCCACCTTGTCCTGGATAGTAAATATTTTTTAAAATCAAGAAAAATACCTATTTATTTATTTATTTGTTATACGTATTTCATTATACTTTGTATATTTATTTTAATATTTAAATATTTATTTATTTTTATTTATTTATTTCCATAATAATGCTTTTGAGCTTGCGCTCTTGGAAGCATATATAATAAAAAAAAGAAAACCGTTAACAAAGCAAGTATAATTATATTTTTTTTTATAAAATTACACACACATTTGATAATAATTAAAGTTCCAGTTTTAATAGCAGAAATAAGATTCTCAAAAGTTTCAATGTTGATTGATGGCTAGAAGTTGATGATATCACCCTTCCTCCTTGTGTAATTCTGGAACAACCCCAAATTTTGTTTTCTATATAGGGAGAGCACCTATAAGGATTTAAATGTTTAATTTTAAAACGGATAAAATTCTGCTCGAAATGATTCTTAACTTCCAAAATTCAACTCACAACCAATTTTGCGTGCATTTTGAGTTGCAAGCACTCCAAATTGTACACATTCCGAGGCCTCATATCAAGAATTTCTGCTACCATAAAATTATCTGAGCTTATCACTGGTTTATTAAATGTAATCACTCGTATATTGAAGCATTTTTGTGTCTATGCGAGGAAACTCAATTGAAGAGCCAATTACTTTTGGTGAGGGATAACCATCGAAATAATCAAGAATCACAAATAGAACTGATAAGAATTTTCAAATAGCTTTTCCCCTTGTTCCTTTTTTTATGGTTAATTGGTAATACTCATGCCAAAGATAGTCAGTTGAAAATCAGGTGTTTAATTGAACTTACGTTATACTGAATGTTCTGTTAGGGAAGAAATAATAAGGACTGAATTTTAAGTAAAGAGGATGTTTCTGGAATTTATCAGTAATTAAGTGACGATAGAGGTTTTACCATGACAGTACAACGTCGATTTTGGATATTCTGTGTGCTGATTTTTATCATATACACATTCGTTGTTTGGACTATTGGAAAATATCATAGTTACACGGTGGACATTGTTCGGAAAGTCTTTTTGGATATTGAATCTCCAGCTCCTGATCGAAGATTTTTAATTGATCTCCGAGATTTCGATTACATCATTAATCAGAAATCTTGTCGGCAGTTGAAAATGCAGCCCAAGTTCATCATTCTCATACACAGTGCTCCGAGAAAGAGAGAAAACCGGGATAACATCCGACAGACTTGGGGAGGATGGAAACTCGATCACAGAGTCCTCTTCCTCCTTGGAACTGTGGACTCTGAGGATCTTCAGAACGAGATTCAGAGTGAAAGTGACTTTTTTGGGGATATCGTTCAGGGAAACTTTGTGGATTCTTACAAAAATCTATCCTATAAGCACATTATGGCTATGAAATGGGCCACAGAATTCTGCCCGGAAACTCAATTTATCTTTAAATCTGACGATGATATTTTCGTGAATACACCACTTATGTCCAAACATATTCAGAAAATGGAAAATAAAAGCAATTTTATATTTTGTGCGATTAGTTGGAGGCCACATGTTATTCGTGATAAAAGGTCCAAGTGGTACGTTTCACCTGACATATACCCTAATGAGACTTATCCGGTCTATTGTCCAGGATATGGAGTTCTACTGACCACAGATGTTGCACAGAAACTCCACAAAGCTGCAGAAACGACACCCTTCTTTTGGGTGGATGATGTCTACGTCCTTGGAATACTCAGGGAGAAGATTAATGTTACAATAACTAATGTTGGTAATATGCATATGGGTTCACAAATTGCTAAAGAAATTATCTCCAATAAGAGAAGTATCACAGAAGTTGGTCAATATATTTTTAGTTTTGTCCTGAGTAATAATCACATAAAACAACTCTGGGATTTTGTGAAAACTTCTCTGAAGTAAGGTTATTACAATTTTGATACAGTAATAAATTATTATTTTAAGAGATATATTTTGTTGTTTTTTTATTATTTTAATTTGGACTTTATAGTAACTTTTTTATTCGCATTTAAGTTCTTGTAAAGTTCTGTTCTTCTAGAGCGTGGAAAACTTAGCGTTTGCTCTTGAACTAAGGTTTGAGGGAAAAAATATTTTCAATTCCTTAACCCTTTATGGACGATTGGAACACCGGTGACCCATAAAGAAAAAACTTTTTCCTGACTACCTAAAGTTATTTTTTTTTCTTAAGTTTGTACGTAATTGCAAAGTAAAAGGTTGTAGGAATCTAGGATATTTTTTCAAAGTCTCCAGGTATATGCTATAGTAAAATATTTAAATTTAAAAATGACGAATTTTTAAATTCTCATATAGAAAAAATATTTTAATTATTTTTTATACTTCCATTTTTTATAAGCAAAACCGTTTTGGAAAAAGAAACTACAGTACTCATACATAATATTTTCCATTAGTTTGAAAATTATTATTCATTGGTATAGTCAGAAAAATTACTTAAACTTTTAGGCTACTTTTGTCCCTATCGCTCGTAGAGGTAAAAAATGCATCAAATCAGACTCTGATGGATTTTCCAAAATCCATTGATTTTGTTTATTAGTTAATTTTTTATTGTTGATTTTCGGTCAGTAAAAAGTGTTTCGTCGTTAAATGGTTAAAGTTTTCAAGCTACCACTTAAGATAGGGGAAAGTACTCTTCCTTCGAACGTTCATGCCTTCGAATAATGTGAATTTTCTTTTATTTTTCCTAAGAGACTTATGGATTTCTATAAAATATTAGTTAGCTTATTATCATTTACTGCTAATTATGTGATAATTATGTGTTAAGTCTCTTAGGAAAATACAAGAATATTCACATTATTCGAAGGCATGAACGTTTGAAGGAAGAGTACTTTCCCCTATATGCTTTTTTAAAACCTCAGTGGTATGCAGCGAAGTCTCTTCTGGCTACTGTAAATTATAAATTTGATGCCCATAAAAAAATCAGAATTGTTGCCACCTTTGTTCCTCATTCCTTAGGCTTAATGCAAAGCCGCTGGGTCCAGGCAACGGAGCCGAGCCGAATGCTGTGACAATTAAGAGTAAGGCACTTTAGACACAAAGCCAGACTCTTTAGCAACTGAAGTGGATGGCACTAGTGCGCCGATGGACTTGACATAGGTGGTTCTGAGAAGTCGAAAGATACTACATAGGCATTGAGGGTGAAATGAACTATTATAACTTTAAGAAGTCGCGTCAAGACCTATTTATAGAATTTGAACTTTTCTCTTTATAGTAAAATGTAGGGTAAGTGTGCCAAATTTCGGCATAGCTGCATGCAAGCGTCAAAGTCTCAAGTTTAAAACGTAATATTTTTTAATACAAATTGATTTTTTTGTTATTTTTTATAAGGAGTGTTGCTTGGAACCTTGTAGACAGTCTGTCGTCTTTATTTTCTCTACATTCTTTTTTAATACATTTTAAAATGAATACAAATGTAGACATATAATTGGTGGCCTATTCCGGCCACTTTCATTCTCATAGTTCCTTACCCTTCTGGAATCCTTCCAATGTCTTTGTCACATCAATTCGTTCGTCGAAGCGACATTCTTTTGTAATTATTTGCATTTTATAATCTCTAGAGTATGTAAAAACTAAAAAAATCATGAAAATTCGAGGAACAAAAATTGTGGCCGAAATTGCAAGCTGGCCGGAATTTTGCACATTTACCCTAAATGCAGAGAAAACGTAATATTACGTACATTTTATTATAAATAACAAAAAGTTTAACTTTTAGACAAAAAAAAATGTCAATAAGGGTTCTTTGTCGAAGAGGTATTCCTTCGACCCTAAATGTTGAAAAAAAACTTTGAATCATTGATTATGCGAAATCTAAATTTATTTCCAAAAATTTTGGGTTTTTATACAAAATTTTCGTATCTCCCACTAGTAACCATTATGGCCTCTACACACTAGAGAAAAATATGTCCATATTTGACAGTTTTCCCTGCACACTCGTAGGGAATTTGCTTCAATATGGACATAAATTTCTCTAGTGTGTAGAGGCCATTAGGGGGAACGGGGGAGGGGGTAGTAAACATGCGTTTGTAAACACTGTGATTTTTTAATTAGATGTACTTCAAAGGACGAGATCTATGAATTTATAGATACTATAGGGATCCTTCATCACTGCAGAAAAAGAGTGGAATAAGTGGGAATAAGTCCTTTTGGCCATTTTAAGCTCTAATGACCTAGTAACTTTTTAAAATTCTTGTCACATAAAAGTAAACTGCTAAAGTGAATTGTTGTTAGAGATGATTTGAAGCAATATCTATAATAACATCTTTCGAAAAGGAGACTTTTCGAAAATTTTTGTAAATCTCTCTTAAAAAAATATAGGGGAGACTGGGGCAAAAAGTCACTAAACGGATATTTTTTTTTACAAGCTACTCGAGCGCTTCAAAAATTTCTAATAAGCGCAGTTTTATAGGAAATTCATCGCTCTATAACTTTGTGAGAATAATTTTCCTCTATTTCGAAAGTAAATACATTTATCGATCCGTTTTATAAAACGTAATTTTGTGACTATTCTCAGAAATGCTGGGGCAAATAGTACCAGACATTGGGTATTATCATATTTTAATTCGCTTCATTACGGGCTTCCGTAAATTTGAATAAATTCCTAGAGGACATATTTTTATAGAAAATTTATTCATCAACATCTTTGTAAAACACCGCTTTCTCTGCGAGAAAAGTGAGAAAACGAGAAAAACAAGCTATTTTAGAAAAAAAAAACACACACACGAAAGCCTGCAAATCGTTTGACCAATGCAAACAACAAGCGGCGAGACATGATAATGACGTTTTTTTTTAATGAAATTGCTTCGCTTTTTGTTACTTTTTGTTCTATACCTTTTGTTACTTTTTACCCCAAGTGGCCATTTTTAATAAAAGGATTTCTGGAGAAAAGAACTCTTGTGAAATTCTAAAATAGAATAGCGGATTCGTATCCAAAAAATCCAAATTATTTAGAAAATATTCACCAGTGCATCAATTTTGGAAGATAAGTAGGTAATAATTGTTATCTTCTGCAAGGAAAATATTTCAAAAATAGGTCTAAAAATTTCGATATTTTTTATTTTCTAAATTCCTTGTTCGAATTCTAAGAAACTTACGACATAGAAGAAGGTCTATGGAGGCTATCTATAGAAAAAAAATTGATCTGCTATCTTTTTTACCTTGAAAGATATTGAATTTTGAATTTTTCGATTTGTGACTTTTTGCCCCAGTCTCCCCTACACTTTCCTTATTATGCTTATTTCACTTGATGATACACTTATTAATAAATGTCTTCTATAGTCCCAATCGGAAATTCCTCAAAATATCACTCAAACTGCGGAATTGCGAATATAATCCAATCAAGAATTATTTTCATCTAAATAATAGCTCGCTTTTAGTTATTTACAAGATTTATTCCAGATATTGATACTTATCTAATGGCCTCTACCCACTAGAGAAAATTATGTGTATATTGAAGCAAATGGCCTGTGCTCTCGTAGGAAAAACTGGCAAATATTGATATAAATTTCTCTAGTGTGTAGAGGCCATAAGTTACTTTATATGTCCATAACACTCTCTAGAACAGAGGCGTGCAAGAACCGTTGAAACCGAATAAACGTCAAATAAAACATGTACTTCAATGGTCAAAACGATACTATAACAAACTTATTTTGACGTTAATTCGGTTTCAACGGTTTTTGCACACCTCTGCTCTAGAATTTTGTGCATTATAATCCACCTTCTACCTTATGTACATATGTATCACAATTCTGAGAGAAAGAAGAAAGAGATACTACTCATTGAGTGTAATCAATTGAAGCGTTTTTGTGTCTATATGGGAAACCCAATTCAAGAGTCAATTACATTTGGTAAGAGATAGCCATCATAATAACCAGCAATCGCAAACAGTTCACTAATACAATAACTGATAAGAAATTTTCAAATAGCTTTTCCCCATGTTCTTTTTTATGGTTAATTGGCGATACTTGTGCCAAAGATATTCAGTTGAAAATTAGGTGTTTAATTGAACGTTATACGAATGTGCTCTTAGGGAGAAATTAATAATGACTGATGATATTTGAGTAAAGAGGGTAATTTTGAAATCTATCAGTGATTAAGTGCCCTTAGAGAGGTTTTATCATGAAATCACGACGTCGATTTTGGATATTCTTCGTGCTGATTTTCCTCATGTACACATTTGTTATTTGGAGTATTGGAAAATATCACAGTTACACGGTGGAAATTGTTCAGAAGGTCATATTAGACATTGAATCTCCAAGTTCTGATCGAAGATTTTTAATTGATCTCCGAGATTTCGATTACATCATTAATCAGAAATCTTGTCGGCAGTTGAAAATGCAGCCCAAGTTCATCATTCTCATACACAGTGCTCCGAGGAAGAGAGAAAACCGGGATAACATCCGACAGACCTGGGGAGGATGGAAACTCGATCACAGAGTCCTCTTCCTACTTGGAACTGTGGACTCTGAGGATCTTCAGAACGACATTCAGAGTGAAAGTGACTTTTTTGGGGATATCGTTCAGGGAAATTTTGTGGATTCTTACAAAAATCTATCCTATAAGCACATTATGGCTATGAAATGGGCCACAGAATTCTGCCCAGAAACTCAATTCATCTTCAAATCTGACGATGATATTTTCGTGAATACACCACTTATGTGGAAATACATCTATAGAATGAGAAATAAAAGGAACTTTATGTTCTGTGTGATTAGTTGGAAACCAGGTGTTATTCGTGATGAAAGGTCCAAGTGGTACGTTTCACCTGAGGAATACCCCAATGAGACTTATCCAGTCTACTGTCCAGGATGTGGAGTCCTACTGACCATAGATGTTGCACAGAAACTCCACAAAGCTGCAGAAACGACTCCCTTCTTTTGGGTAGATGATGTCTACGTCCTTGGAATACTCAGGGAAAAGATTAATGTTAGAATAACTCACACGGAGAATATGCATATGGGTTCACAGATTTCCGATGAAATTATCTCAAATAAGAGAAATATCACAGACGTTGATCACTATATCTTCAGCTTTGAGTTGAAGAATGAGCACATAAGACAATTCTGGAACGTTGTAAAAATGTCTCTGAAAAAAGGTTATTACAATTTTGATACATTAAATTAATGCTGTAAGAGTAATATTTTCACTTTTATTTGATGGAATTCGCAAGTGTTTCTTCTACGACATCTCCTCTTGAACTGAGAAAATTATCAAATAGCGAATTTTTTGTGTATGTAGTCAATTTGATAAGAGATACTCCACATTCTACAATCTACGCGATCAATAAAAGTGATAACTTTTCCGTAAAACAGATAATTGTGGACTTGATCAACATAAATTTATAGTCTATTCAATAATTAGAAACTTTAAATTAGGTACATTATGAGAGACTGGGGCAGATTAAGGTGACTAAAGTTATTTTAAAAATTTGTTTACTATCGTTTATGAATATAATAAATTAGAGAAAATGATGTCCATATTGAAGAGTTTTTCATATGCGTAGGGAATTTGCTTCAATATGGACATAATTTTATTTAGTGTGTAGAGGCCCTTAGACTATTCACCATCCCCAATGTAATTTTGGACAGCACCATTTTAATTATCATCATACCATTTACTTGAAACATAAAAACATAAAAAATGAAATCTATGGAGTCATTTACAACGCCGCATTAGATTCATATTAAATTGTCCCAAAATCGGATTTTGGGACAATACGGTTTTAATGCAAGAATGTAATGTAAAGGATTTTATTAAGGCCATTTACATCGCCGTATTAGAGTGAAACTGATTTACCTCAAAAACGATTTTGGGACAGTTTAATCTCAATCAAGCGCCTGGCAAGTTGGCCTTTTTATATGGAGCTATTTGAAGCCAATTCCTAAATTGATCTCGGACTCAGCTCACAGTGCTCCAAGGAAAAAATTTATTTAAACAAAAATTTAGTATATTCCCTCCATACGGAAAGGTATCTCATAATACGGAAAAACTTCTCACTTTTTAAATATTTAGCATAACGATCATGAGTGCAGAAAAATTTCCATACGCATTTGTATGTGAAAGTAAGAAATTGGCTTCAACTTTGAAGGCCACTCGCCGGGGACTAGTCTCAATCTAATGCGGCGGTGTAAATAGCCTCATGATCTTTAATAAATCAATTATTCATTCATTCATTTATTTTCAACCACTTGAATTAATGAATGAATATTTGATTTATTAAAAATCATAGAGGCTATTTACACTGCCGCATTAGATTGAGATTAAACTGTCCCAAAATCGGTTTTGAGGCAAATAAATTTCACTCTAATACGGCGATGTAAATGGCCTTAATAAAATCCTTTACATTACATCCTTGCATCAAGACCGTATTGTCCCAAAATCCGATTTTGGGACAATTTAATAAATCAGAGGGCCAATTTTTGAAATTCTCACTCGCACCCGCGAGCTCTTTAGTGGCCGAGAGAAATTGACTCGCACACCCCGGAAATTCTTGAGTACGTGCAACGAGTACTATATGTTATAAAGAAGTCGTTACATAAGGATTTGAATCTACGGGGTGTGCGAGTGGATTTCTCTCGGCCACTAAAGAGCTGGCGGGTGCGAGTGAGAGTTTCAAAAATTGGGCCTCAGTTATATTTATTTAAATAAAGTAGGAGAAACCGTTATAATTTAGCTCACAAATTCTGGCTTCGAACACTTCACATATTCTTTTAATTAATCTGGCCTAATGGTAATTATATTTTAATAGCTAATCTTAAGTCACACATTTCCTGAAAAAAAAAATAGATTCATTAAAAAAAATATGGGAAAAATATCAAGTGTTTGAAGCCAGAGTATGAGCTAAATTATCACGTTAAAATCCAGTTCCATTTAAAAATACGAGAAAAAGCCCAATTTTAAACCTGCTCCAGTTCAAAAGTGTCCCACTCCCCCCTTCATATTATATTAAAATTTAGCATTTTTCCATGCCTCATATGGTGAGCGAACCTAAGTTTCTGATGTTTCTGCTGTTTATCTGGGAGACTGGTCATGAAGTCGGCGGCAGACGCAGTGCAGTTGATTGCAATAAATATGAAATAGGTAGACGAACAGAGAAACTGTTAAGCGTAGGTATATCATCAAATCAAAATACATGCAATCGTGACTGAATTATATAATACAGTAGCCAATCGACTTATAAGCCAAGTGTTATTAATCTTTATTACTGTAATGGAAGAAGAACAATATTTTTGATTTTTTTAATAAGTGGAAAATATGAAAAAACGAATTCGTTTAAATCGTTTAAATGCTTTTATGACACGATACTCACCACAATAACTTCAAGAAAAATCCAATTGAAGAGTCAATTACTTTAGATAGGTTAGATAATCATCATAACTAACCAGCAATCGAAAAAAGTTCATTAACACAACTGATAAGAATTTTACAAAGTTGTAATAGTTTTTTCCTTGTTGTTTTTTTTATAGTTAATTAGTGATATTTGTACCAAATATATTCAGTTGAAAATTAGGTGTTTAATTGAAGTTATGTCTGTTTTATGTTACATTGGATCATTGGATGTGCTGTTAGAGAGGGAATAATATTGACTGCCGTAGAAAGGGCAGTTTTGTAATTTATCAGTGATTAAGTGTCCTAAGTTGGGGAGGTTTTGTCATTAAGTCTTGATGACAATTATGGATAATATTCGTACTGAATTTTTATTATGTACAATGTACAAGGTACACATTTGTTATTTGGACTATTGGAAAATATCACAATTACACAGTGGAAAATTTTCAGAAGGTCATGTTATACATTAAATCGTCAACTCCTGACCGAAGATACTTATTTGATCTCCGAGATTTCGATTTACATTATTAACCAGAAAATCATGTCGACAGTTGAAAATGCAGCCCAAGTTCATCATTCTCATACACAGTGCTCCGAAGAAGAGAGAAAACCGGGATAACATCCGACAGACTTGGGGAGGATGGAAACTCGATCACAGAGTCCTCTTCCTCCTTAAAATGTGCATTCTGAGGATCTTCAGAACGAGATTCAGGGTATAAAAATGACTTTTTTGGAGGGTTTTGTTCAGGAAAACTTTGTGGATTCTTACAAAAATCTAAGAAGCACATTATGGCTATGAAAAAAATTTAAAAAGATTTAAAGATTAAACTCAATTCATCTTCAAATCTAACGATAATTAATTACAGAAGTTGATTACTACATCTTCAGCTTTGAATTGAAAAATTAGAAAATAAAACAACTTTGAAAGACGCTAAAGATTTTTGAGGAAAATTTAATTTTAAAGCTTAATTTTGAAAAAGGCTTGTAATCCTTGTAATTATTAGTTATCATACTTATTGGCCCGAGACCGAGAGGTTTTTCCTTATACTGGTCTAGGAATATGAAAAAAGTCGCAACTGCAAGTAAGTGGAAATTCGAAAGTTCACAATTTTTGACCTAAAATATCTTAGATCAAGAGTTAATTGAGATCCTGCGAAAACTATCCTAGATTTGGACATTATTATAGTTTGTAATCATCCACAAGAATCGGTTTTTTATTTATTCTAAATAGTCCAAAGAAAATCTTGTTTTCCATATGTGTACCCAGAGTTCCGAGGGAGACGAAAGAGTTAAGTAAGGCTTCCAGGCCGCACACACTCTGATATCGATATTCGTCTGATCTATTGGCAATATATTTTAAGAGATAATTTTATGTCATATTTTTCCTGAAAAAATACGACAGATTCATTAAAGGAACATGGGAAAAAGGGACAGATAATCCTAACCGGCTTATGTAGGTGAGATTCTTAACGTGAGCTAACTCGGAGTGCATGCAAATTCGATTTAGAGCTGAAGTTGGGAGACGCCATTCAGTTATCTTGAATAAAATTCGTGAAATTATACAAATTTTGTATTTAAACCAAAATATCAAGGATTTGGATGAACTGACAGAAAAGTGTTATATGGGTAAAATGTAGACCAGAATGTTCTCTATAATTTTTCCATAGAACATGATCTCATCGATTACTCAGAAGCCAAGATACGCGAGGTTTTTTGTTTCTTAACTCGTTTTTTCATCCATCAGAGTGCCCCAAGTAGTCATTTGTTGAACTTCAACTATATCAAAGAATTGTTGTATTTTGTGAGACTTTTCATTTAAAACCCTATTTTAAGTGTCTTGGTGGAGTAGAGGCAGTCAAATTGGCATCTGAGTGATTTCAAAGCGTTATTATGGGAAAAATCAATTTTTTCACACTTAAACGGCAAAATCGGAGTGATAGCGTAGTCTGAGTGGAAAATGATGTATGGACGAAATGTAGAGACAAATGTCCTCTACAATTATGTTGAAGTAATCATCAAAATCGGTTCAGCGACAGTCGAGATAATTGAGGTTATGTGATATTGAAATTCGTTTTTTGACTGTGGCGCCCCTGGTATTGGTTCCACGAAGTTCAAATGTTCTAGAAAGTTGTAGTATTTGGTGAGATCTTTCGTTTAAGCCCTCATTCATCAAAATCGGTCACATAGAACCGGAGATATGATTTTTTAAATTTTGTGAACTTTGACCCCTCATATCTCCGGTTCTATTGAAACCATAGCGCGCATACGCACCATTTTGGAAACGTCCTAGACTGGACTACAACATACTAAAATTTCATTAACTTGCACAATGCCGTTTTTGAGAAAAGTGACTTTGAATTTCGATGAATTTTGACGCTATCACAGCGCCACCTGTCGTGACTTTTTGAACTTCCATCTGAAAGTGCTCATCGAGACGAAACCAGAAAGGTAAAATTTATGTCGATATGTTAATTAGAACCGGAGATAGAGGCCGGTCAATGTTCGAACTTTGACCCCTTATAGCTCGGGTCAGGGGTTATGGATCGACTTAAGGTTTTTTTTGTTTGATAGGTATAATCAACGGCTACAACATATTAAAATTTCAGCCGGATTGCATAAGGAATTTTTGAGTTATTTAACTTTTAAGATTTAAAAATTTTCTTTTTAATAATAGCGCCCCTAGCGGTGGTTTTATGAACTTGCGATGTTAGAAGGGGAAGTGGCATTTCACGAGAGCTTTCCATCAATACCAAACTTAAGGTCCCCCGACCCCCCTGACCCGAGCTATAAGGGTCCAAAAAAATTTTCTTAAAATGGCCATAACTCCGGTTCTAATTGTCAGAATTTAAAAAATGAGGGCTTTTTGGAAAGCTCTCATGAAATGCCACTTCCTCTTCTAACATCGCAAGTTCATAAAACCACCGCTAGGGGCGCTATTATTAAAAAGAAGATTTTTAAATCTTAAAAGTTAAATAACTCAAAAATTCCTTATGCAATCCGACTGAAATTTTAGTATGTTGTAGCCGTTGATTATACCTATCAAACAAAAAAAACCTTAAGTCGATCCATAACCCCTGACCCGAGCTATAAGGGGTCAAAGTTCGAACATTGACCGGCCTCTATCTCCGGTTCTAATTAACATATCGACATAAATTTTACCTTTTTGGTTTCGTCTCGATGAGCACTTTCAGATGGAAGTTCAAAAAGTCACTACAGGTGGCGCTGTGATAGCGTCAAAATTCATCGAAATTCAAAGTCACTTTTCTCAAAAACGGCATTGTGCAAGTTAATGAAATTTTAGTATGTTGTAGTCCAGTCTAGGACGTTTCCAAAATGGTGCGTATGTGCGCTGTGGTTTCAATAGAACCGGAGATATGAGGGGTCAAAGTTCACAAAATTCAAAAAATCATATCTCCGGTTCTATGTGACCGATTTTGATGAATGAGGGCTTAAACGAAAGATCTCACCAAATACTACAACTTTCTAGAACATTTGAACTTCGTGGGACCAACACCAGGGGCGCCACAGTCGAAAAACCAATTTCAATATCACATAACCTCAATTATCTCGACTGTCGCTGAACCGATTTTGATGATTACTTCGACATAATTGTAGAGGACATTTGTCTCTACATTTCGTCCATACATCATTTTCCGGTCAGACTACGCTATCACTCCGATTTTGCCGTTTAAGTGTGAAAAAATTGATTTTTCCCATAATAACGCTTTGAAATCACTCAGATGCCAATTTGACTGCCTCTACTCCACCAAGACACTTAAAATAGGGGTTTAAATGGAAAGTCCCGCAAAATACAACAATTCTTTGATATAGTTGAAGTTCAACAAATGACTACTTGGGGCACTCTGATGGATGAAAAAACGAGTTAAGAAACAAAAAACCTCGATTATCTTGACTTCTGAGTAATCGATGAGATCATGTTCTATGGAAAAATTATAGAGAACATTCTGGTCTACATTTCACCCATATAACACTTTTCTATCAGTTCATCCAAATCCTTGATATTTTGGTTTAAATACAAAATTTGTATAATTTCACGTATTTTATTCAAGATAACTGAATGGCGTCTCCCAACTTCAGCTCTAAATCGAATTTGCATGCACTCCGAGTTAGCTCACGTTAAGAATCTCACCTACATAAGCCGGTTAGGATTATCTGTCCCTTTTAAATTCAAATTGATTTTTTTATTCTCTCTTCTAAAAGAGTGTTGCTTGGAACCTTGTAAAGAGTTTACCGTCTTTATTTACCATAAAATCATTCTTTTCTTTTTTCTTATTTTAAAATGAATAAAAATGTGGACATAGCTTTGGTGCCCTATTTCGGCCATCTTCATTCTCATAGTTCCTTGCCCTTCGTGAATTCTTCCAATATCTTTTTCACGTCATCTCGTTTGTCGATAATTGTATATTGTAATAATAATAATATACATTACAGATTACAGATTACAGATAATTGTATAATTTCTAGAGTACGTAAAATCTAAAACTTCATGAAAATTCGAGGAACAAAAAAGGTGGGCGAAATTGCAAGCTGGACGGCATTTGGCACACTTACCCTATATTATACTCCTTGCTCGAATTCCTTAAAACCTTTGACGTTTATTAAGGTTCATGAAGGCAATCTATGATAAAAATTTGAAGTCTCGGTCTCTTTTCTTTTGGGAGATATTGAATTTCAAAATTTCCGATTTGACAAATTGCCCCAGTCTCCCCTATTAATCACAAAATCTCTGCTCATGCGACCCACGAAAACTGCGGTATTCAATTCAAAATTACTGGAATAATATAGATTTCTTTATCTATATATTTGAATAATAGAATTATTAATGAATATGATTATTACCTTTGACTTTTTTCATTATTTGCTCTTTATGATACTCTCTGGAATTTTCCACGATTTCCGCGTAAATCCATTCGTTATTCAAATTTAAATTTCAAAAATTCAACCCTCCGGAATTATTTTCGAAAATTTCTCCGAAAATGGTGAATATCGGAGGAGAAGCGATATATCGAATCACCTCCTGCGATTATATCGTAAGTTGTCATCGCGTGAAGTGTCGGGATATTTGTCGTGAGTGCATAAAATTGGCAAAAAACATGCCTAAATGACTCTCTATCGCTAAAAATTGTATTTAAATGCAAAATGTCCGCAGCACTTGAGCATTTTGTCAACAATGTACGCACACAGAGTGCTTCAGGTGAGTTTAGTGGCGTGCAGAAGTTTCATCTAACCTCAAAATATCTTGCGGATTGATTGGCAATTTTGGAATTTTGTTTGCTTTGTTGCCTTTTTGGTAGGGAATTTCCGTGAATTGGCCGAATCATGCAATCAAACGGCAGTGGTTTTAGCTAAAAATACCAACTATCTCGACAATGTACTTGAAACACTGGACTTTCAGCAGCATTCACTGGGTGTCTTGTATGTTTTGGTGGCCAAGTTCAACAACTTGACGGTGAGTTCTGTTTTTTCTGTTTGAGGGCTTTCCGGACAGGAGAGAAAGAGAGGAATTCAAGTAAATTGGGCTGTATTTGGGGACATTTCAGGGAAGTCCAGAGGAAGCTGATAGTGTTATTAGCCTTGTTAGAGAATTCATTTCAATCTGCAATGGAGAACAAATCAGATTTTCCCCACAAACCTGTAAGTTTTTGAAAATCTTTCGGAATGGGTTCAATCCTCGCGCCTTTGATACTAAATGCCCCTTGTTGTCCTCTTCAGTTGTGGAACTGTGTCATCTGTTTACGGACTATCTCGTGAAACACCAAATTCCATGCATTCAGGGCATCCCAATTCTGGCGCAGGCCATTGATAAAATCCGCCTCTTTGACACTCAATTGACTGCCATCCATGCAGATCTCTGTCAGCTCAGTTTTTGCGCCAAAGTCTTTAGTCCAGTGATTAAATTCCTGGACACCGACATCACAGCGATTGCCTCAACAGATGACAGCAATCATGATGCCAAATACTTCCTCCTCTACTATTACTACGGAGGGATGATCTACACGGCGGTGCATAATTACGAGAGAGCCCTGTACTTCTTCGAGGTGGCCGTGTCGACTCCAGCTCTCGCCATGTCCCACATCATGCTCGAATCCTACAAGAAATTCCTCCTGGTCTCGCTGATCCTCCATGGGAAGATCATGCCCATCCCAAAGTACTCATCTCAGGTGATTGCGCGCTTCATGAAGCCACTCAGTCACGCCTACCACGAACTGGCCAATGCATACGGTACAGCTTCCAGCGAGGAGATGAGGAATGTCATCAATAAATATAGGGACACCTACAGAAATGACACCAACTTGGGCCTAGTGCAGCAGGTTAGTAAATCTCATTCTCCTTTTAACCCTTTAAGGACGAGAAGCTTTCCGCTGAGCGAAATTCAACGAAATCAAGTTTCCCTCGATATTTTAGCCTAAATAAGAAATTTACGGTTAAAAAGAAATTTTCCCATCCCTAGGAGTCCTGGAAAACTACGGGTCATATATGACCCAATCGTCCATAAAGGTAAAAAGGCACAAAATTTTCCAGATGACTAGTTTACTCGTTTGCTCTGTTATTTTTGAAAAATAAATAACTTGAATATATTTGTAATAATAAAAAAATATTTAGAATACGAGTAAAAATTAAAACGATCAAAAATTTATTTTAAAAAATCTCATTCAATTTTTGGTCTCAAAGACTTATACACAAAAACAATATTTTTTATGAAAAAAATGTATTATTTACTTCATTTTTAATTTTTATGATATTCATCGAAACAATCGCGAGTACTGGTAATACAGAGATAAATGTCGCATACCTCACAAATACAATTGGTCTTATAATCCTTTTTTTCTGATAGCACCATGTGCACTTCAGTTTTCTTCGAAACATGTTTGATGGTAATGGGTAGGTGCAATGTTGCTTGTCTCTGGGAATATCAGACGTACAGTTGCACATTGCTGTGGATCTAGGAGTTCTTCCGAAGTTGATGCGTTTTCGATGAAGACTTCAAAGTCCACTTCATCCACGTCTTGTTCCAAATATAATTATGTCGTTTTCGTTCAGGACAAGATTGTCGGCATCATCGCTATCTTCCGGGCAATATATGTGGATGATTTCGGGTTCATTGATCATGAAATTTTTTTCCATTTTTGAAGTCATGTACAAGAGTAAAAAGTTATGAATTTACAACATATACGCAGAAGAATCTTATAAATTATCAAAATATTACCTTCTTCAGTCAGTATTGCACTGGGAAATCTCAGCTAATTGATATATCACACAATATTACACGAATAATTAGCTATTTTGCGCACACATAAACAAAAACATGAAACATTCTGACCTCAAAACTTGGAAAATCCATTCGGTATTTTTTTACCTTTAGGGGCGATTGGGTCATATATGACCCATGAAAATTATAAAGCTTTCCTGTAAATACCAATAAACTATAATTTTTACTTTGTTGAGAAATATTATGTATAGTTATTATAGTTTCTAGTCCCAAGAGGTTTTTGCTTAAAAAAATAGAAATATTAAAAATATTAAAATTCAAGCACCAACGTGAAAATTTGAAAATTCGTCATTTTTGAGCATAAATATTTTTTATATAGCAAATAGCTGGAGATTTTCAAAAAATATCCTAGATTCCTACATCTTTGTGATTAGGTACAAACATTAGAAAGAAATAACTTCAGGTAGTCAGGAAAAATTATTTTCTCTGGGTCACGCGTGACCCAGTCGTCCTTAAAGGGTTAATTGCAAGAAAATTCCCCGCCTTTTTAATTAGTAAAAGATTATTTTAGAATTTGAGGTTATGCTTGTCTTAACCTAAAAAAAATAACCTCAATTAGGATATCTTCATATTTAAAAATACTATTTTCTCTTAAAATTCGAATTGCTAATCTTTCCTAAAATAAAGTAAATTAATTCAAAAAAAATCTGTCCTGAATTTATCGTGCTTTTAAGATTAAAATCCAGCGAGCACAGTAAGCTAAAAAAAACAGTATTTTCAGCATATTTTTGCTAAATCGATTAGCAAAAATATGCTGACCGGTCAGCAATTCTCGAATAAAAATGCTAACCAGATATTAGGAAATAGCACTGCTCCGCGAGTGTCGTTTTAAGGTTAGCAGAATTCAGCTGAAAATTCAAATGTTTTCAGCTGAATTGAAATAGGTTAGCATTTGATGCTCGCTGGGATATGATACATTCAAAATTGAAAGTTGGTTTTAGGTTAATTTTTCTTGTCGTATTGAAAATTTTCGAACAAAAAAATCCTTTGAAAATAGCAAATCTGCCAGAACAAATGATTTAACTAAAAATAAATATTTCAAAAATTGATTAGGTTAGCTTCAACATAACTAAATATTTTCGAATTAACCTATATTAGTCAGAAAAAGTAATGAGGCTTAATTTATTATATACTAAATTTATTATAGACTAAATTTATTACATACAATCGGCATATCATAATTTTATTTACTTTTTATGGGCTGAATATGAAAATCGATCAAAAATTTATAACTCTTGAAAGAGAAACCGGGCAAACCAATTCACGAGCGTAGGGTAAATTAAGCTAATTCAAAACCTGCTCCAAATGGAAATTTTTCGCTACTCCAAATGAAAACGTCATTGTTTTCATGATAAATACAGTACTAAACTATTACATTTATATATTTTCTATACAACAGTTTCATTATTTAGTTAATTTTGCTCTAAATAAAGCGAAAATCCATTCATATTTACCAATTTTAATTTGTTAATTTCTAAGAAAAATTAAAAGTGTACCTTTTCATCATCGAATTTTTCATAGATCCACCATGTTTTCCAATGGAAATTCAATAAGGTGACTGCTGTTTATTCGTTTTGTTTAAGGACTAGAGCGTAAAAAATTGGAAAAAAATAATTTTTCGCGTTTTTATAGCAGCAAAACATAACTTATTATATTTTGTAATATATTTTGTTACTTTTCAAAAATTATTTCTAAATTCTGGCTTGTCTTATCTCTCAAAATAATTTGTTAAAGATTTTTGAAATTTAAGTGTTTATCAATGCTAAGAAAATCGTTAAAACTTTCACAAAAACTATTAAGTTTAGTGTCTGTTATACATGCAGTTTGTAGGGAATTCCAAGGCCTATCGAACTGTATCATATTTCTTAAATTCGGTTAAGAAAATTTGCAGAATCATGAAAATGATTACAGAAAAAAGGCGACAATGACAAAGTCACTCAAAATTTCGCTAAGCTGGGAATTTATAATAAATAAAATCGTTCAGCGATACAAAACTCATCGGATAAAATGGATGAAATGTTATGCCTAGGGATTAAGTTCCCAAAAAACAATTTTAACTGTAGAACCATAAATCTTTTTAATTGCTTATAACACTCTTGATCCCATTACTGAGATTACTATAAATAAAGTGGCGCACTCTTTGGGATCTTAAGAGGAATAGGAATTTCTACAGAAAATTCCCACTTTAAGTCTTTTAAAAGTGCGCTAAAAGACTTGTTTAACCCTTTAAGGACGATTGGAACACTGGTGTCCCATAAAGAAAATTATTTCTCCTGACTACCTAAAGTTACTTTTTGCTTATGTTTGTACGTAATTACAAAGTAGAAGGTTAAAGGAATCTAGGATACTTTTTGGAAATCCCCAACTATTTGCTATATAGTAAATTTTTAAGCTAAAAAATGATGAATTTTTAAATTCTCATTATCAAAAATAATTTTAAATATATTTTATATTTCCAATTTTTATTAAGCAAAACCGTTTTGGAAAAAGAAACTACAATGCTCAAACATAATATTTTTCATTAGATTGAAAATTATCACTCATTAGTGTTGTCAGAAAAATTACTTAAATTTTTAGGCTATTTTTGTTTCTATCGTCCATAGAGACAAAAAATACACCAAATCAGACTCTGTCGGGTTTTCGAAGGCCAGATATAAGATTTTTTACTGGTTTTGTTCATTGGTTTCATTTTTATTGCTGATTTTCGGTCCGCGAAAACTGTCTCGTCGTTAAAGGGTTAATACTTGGTTCTATAAGGCAGTTATTTTGCTTCTTGGGTTATTTCACATATTCTTTTACTGAACCATTATTTTTCCGCTTTATATCACCTCATCATCTACTCAAAATAGTATCAGTACATTTGAAATTTGATTAGTAAATCCATTTTGGGGTAATTTATTACTAGTTCATAATCGGGTTACAGATCTTTAATATGAAACCATTTTGATCCAATTTGAACCCCTGAATTCATGAGAAAGTTTGATTTGGAAAAGTAGTACCAAAAATGTCTTTCTGTTACGTGCTATATATAACATGTTTCCAGTGTCGCCCTTCAGGAGGCACTACTAGTATTCATCCTATAAAAGGCGAGATCGCTTTAGCCTCGCTCTCTGTTCCTCCCCGGCC
Organism: Phlebotomus papatasi; assembly: GCF_024763615.1. NCBI lineage: Eukaryota > Metazoa > Arthropoda > Insecta > Diptera > Psychodidae > Phlebotomus > Phlebotomus papatasi. The sequence goes on from NC_077223.1 coordinate 99,287,447, forward strand.
ACCTAAGAATAATAAAGTAGTTAACAGGCCAACCTCAACAAAAGTCTTTCTCTCGCCAGATATATCATTACGAAGGAGACAGATAGGTAGGAAATGGTAATCATGTTGTTAATGGTGCATAGAAGCTGGAGGTCTTGTGGGAACAGAAATAAAGCTAAAGAGTTATTCTTGCATTCCTTTATTTAACTCCACAATAAGAAGAAATATTTAGGGAATTTCATTCAGATCCAAAGTGCATAGAGAAGAGGGATTCGATATCTAGCGATGAAAGAAGTTTAGCGCTAGCCGGATGGCTGTATTCACTAAATCATCTCATCTCAATGGGATACATTTCCAATTTAAAGTCGTACTGCTCTACTTCACGAAGTAATGCATAGTCGCTAAAAAGAGTATGTGTTGCTCACATGAAGTATACGCTTAAGTTAAAATTTACTGAGGCACGGCACTTCGTTCTGAATACCGTGAAGTATCCTCAAGATCAAACAAGTAGAACCAGATTTAATCATGCAGGTTATTTAATAGGCTTTCTTGGTCTTTCGCGTAGGTCGCTAGATCTCTGTGCAAGAAAAACATCCAGCGATTGACCAAGACTTTCCTTACCCTCTCCTTGGCTGATGTGGCGAGTCGAGTTCAGCTCTCTGGTCCATCGGAGGCTGAAGAGTATATTCTCAATATGATCAAATCGGGCGAGATTTTCGCCTCAATCAATCAGAAGGATGGCATGGTGGTATTCAAGGATGACCCAGAGAAGTACGATTCGCCGGACATGTTTCTCAAGTTGCAGGATGACATGGCGCGCGTGATGGAGCTCAACAAGCAAATCATCAAAATGGAGGAAGAGATTATGCTGAATTTGATGGTGAGCCCTTTTGACTTTTTTTTCTTGTTTTCAGATAAAGTTATTGAGTGATTTTTTTCTGTAGTACGTGAAGAAGTCGATCGGCAATCAGGATGAGGATCTAATTACTGGTCATTCAAAGTCCTTTGTTGGGTAAGTAAATTCTAATTATTCTGCTCAATGCAGGATACTTTATTTTTGTTTATGTGCTTTGTTAGTGATCCAAGTGAATAAAGGAGAAAGAAACTGGTGCATTTTTGAAGGATCTAAGGATGAGACAATTGTGAGAGTCAGAGTGAGATGAGATTTGTTATGCAAATGATGCAGAGATCATTAGAAATTTCACACAAATTGATTTATGATGAGAAATAATTAGATTTTCTAACTGTAGGTTTCATTTAAACAAAAAAAAATCTCTTTGCATTTCATTTCAAAAGTGAAAGAAAAAAAACCAATTTAAATGCTTTTATGGATATCCTTTTCAACTCTTTGAATACCTATACCTTGAAAATCAGGAAGAGAATTGCGCTTTCGTGATTTTTGTGAAAATGAAAATGAAAATGAATTCAATAAATGCGTTTTCGATACATTACATTCTATTTTTGTTTTTTTGATTTGAGGTCCTTTATCCTTTAGCATTGGATTTGTTGCAAATTCTGGGCATATTTTAGTCGAAAACCTGTTCCAGAAAGCATTATCGGCTCAATCATGACACTTCCTTTTCGACCATTTTGGACTGGAAACAAGATCATCAGAAGGATTTCCTATTCGCTTGACATGAAGCTAGTCGCATAGTAGGCTGGTTTAGATTTTGTTTTTCTTCGTTGTTCAATTCAAGACTAGGGTAATGTGGTACATTTTGGAAAACGGTGCATTTTGGAACCTAATCTGGGTGTTTTGGAATGCATCATAAACATATCGCTTAAACTCATATAAATACTTGTTCTCCCTTCATTTTTAAGTTTTATTTGAATTATTTAGCTTTCTACGTACAGTAGAGTCTCGCTATAGGCCATCGCTCTATAGTCCACAATTTATCGACCGTTGATTTCAAAATACTGATTTAGGTTAGGTTATGTTTTTTGTACGCCAAGCATAATTATTTTAATATTTTTGGCAAACTTTATTGAGTAGTTGTGATAATTGTGATCCATAATGAAGAGAGCAAGGACAAGTACCACAATCGCAAAGAAAGTGGAAGCCGTCGAGCAATTTCAATACTAAAAGTCGTTGATAATTTTAAAAAATAACATGGACTATAGTGCGACCCAAGTGTCAAATCTGAAACCAAATATGGACTATAGCGAGACTCTACTGTACTAGATATACCACAGGAACCAACATTTAAGGAAAAAGTCGTTTTTCTGCTTTTGTAGTGGTGGTCGCCAGCATTTGAAAAAAAAACGTCGCCAAGATTGCTTTTTAAAGCCAATTCATGAAGTTCAATTAACGAAATTTCAATGAAAATTGATGTTAACATAAAGAAAATAGTTTTTAGAATTAGTTTAGTGATAAAGAATTGGTTAAAAGGCGTGATTTGATAGTAAAAATAGGCTAAATATGGGTCGCCCAGCGACTTTTGAAACATTTCATAATTCGTGGAAAATTATGAAAATCATGTGGAATATCGGTCATTTGTAAATTGGGAAAAAAATTGGTGAGTTTTGGAAGCATTTGTGACTATTTATTTTTTAAATTGTCCGTGGAAAATCCTCGAGAAGATGTCTTGAAAAAATGCTTCCGTTGCTCGAAGAAATGCACCAAGACGGTTCAGTTGTCAAATAGAAGATGGCGGACAGTGCCCTTTGCGAAATTTGTGTTGATGTTTTTCACGTAATTTTGCACGGAAATAAGCAAATTTCCGTAATAAATTCATTAAAAATTATTAAAGAAGTGGCAAGTGAAGAAATTTGTGGGAAAATTCTGTGATTTTTATTGCATTTTCTTGTGTTTTTTTATGTGAAAATTGCCCTGGAAAAGATATCATGCCAGTACATTTGATTTTAAGTAGCATTTGAGTCCAAAAATCAAGACTCCTTTTTCCCATCGAAAA